>NW_017731895.1:155806-215801 GCF_001890085.2 Hipposideros armiger
GCAGCCACGGCAGTTATATGCAAAACAGTAGTAGCTAATGGCCAACTGGTTACAGCTGATGACCATCTAATAATCCAAGCCTTTCCAAGTGAGGAGGAGAACCTGGAAACTGCTTTCCTGGCCCTTTCCTGACAGGCCTGCTTGGGCATGTGACCTCATTCTTTCCCATGTGTTTACAATGTAAGCAAGGCAGGGGGTGTTGTTTCATTTTCTTTTAAGTAGCTAGGTGATTATAAGAAGGGATAATAGCTACTGCTAATCTTCCCTCCTCAATGCCAGAGGAATTTCCTCTTGTTAAGGACCTTTGCCTTGGAAATTGGATTTAAGATTTATAACCTAAATGGAACAAGAGGGTGAAAAATAAGCTATTTAGTTTTGTACATTCCAGACAGAAACAATTGTCTTTCAGAGGTGTACCCTGTGGACACAGCTGTTCATTAGGATAGTTATTTTTGTTCAGGGGTCAGCCCTTAGCCAAACTGTGAAGGAGGCAATGTTGATCCTTAGAGTTGTTATGCCACCTTTTTGAGTGCTCTTTGGTCCCTGTGTAATGCCTCAACCCTAAGAGTCCAGTGCCTCCAGGGGGCCTGGATCTTCCCAATCATGAAAGAAAGGAATCTTGTAAATTGTCAGTAAGGCGTGAGATACCTAACCCATTGCCTCACCAAGAGAAATTTTGAAAGAGACTACTCATAAAGGAGAATTCCTTATTGGTGGGAATTGCACTGTAATGAGCCTCAAGGACAGAAGGGGTACGAAAAGAGATTAGGATATTGTAATCTTTATATCACAACTGCATATAATACTGGGGCTTAAAGGCAACCTTACCTTGAGCTCTTATCAAGTGGTAATGGTCAGAAAGCTAAACTGTTCAAAATTCAATAATTATAACTACTATTTCCGAAGTGTCAGTGAGCCTCTAGGACTGAGATGACCTTGAAAGAGAAATCATGTACAGTTAAAAGAAAAACAACTTTGATTAACAAATCTGTCAATCAATTTGAGTACTGTGTAGAAAACTCTCAGTGTGGTTAAGACACCCAAAGCTTTTCAGGATCAAGGGAATTATTCACTTTCACTCCAAATATCTGTAATCTATTGGAATATGAGTATACAGCTTTAGGAACTCACTAACTGAATTTTTATGATTCAGAACTGGCAGTATCCTAACTTGACAGTGTCATTGCCTTTTTTCCTATATAAATGAAATACAATATCTTTTTATGAAAATTTTGATATGATAACTAAATAGGAAGTTAAACATGTTTATATTATGTTTATTTTATTGTATGTTATGTAAAGGTCATAAAATATTTGATTACAAATGAATTTCTTGCAAATAAATAGCCACCATTGTAAATTAGGAATCATTTATATTTCTTATTTTTCCCCTGCTTATGGAATTCTGAACACATGTCCAAAACCATTTTATCATGGTTTGTATACCTGTCAAATACCCATATGTGATTTAAAATTTTCATTAGTTGAACTAAATCAACATAAATTGGAATGAAAGCACTATACCTTTTATCAAGCAACAGGACTGAAAGCTTTACATTTCAAAACCATGAGACTAGACAGATGGGCACTGAATTGCTTCAATAGCCTAATTGATTAAGGTAGGAATATACTTAAACCTTTAAAAGGAAAACTCACTGGATAGAGACATGCCTTTTTTAAAACTTAAAATGTTGAAACAGCATTCTTGGTTAATATGTGCTGTGCATCTCTCCCTACTCATAGATGGAAAACTCACCTTCTACAAGGAAAGTGGAATAGAAGATTCCCTATTATTGTTTATCTACTGAGGCAGAACTATATTCAAAGTGACACTCATGTAAATTCTACCCCCAAAAGTGCTTTTCCCTTTCCCTTACATACATACTCAGGGGTTTGCTGATTTGTCCCCACTTTTTCTGGCTAATGCTACTCTCAGAAAAGGATCACATGTTAGTCATTTTCACCTTACAATGAACTCAATTCAGTATGTATGAGTAGAAAATCTATTGGGTTGTTGGAAAAGTCATGTCACATTTTTGCAACGAAAAACAGAAAAAATACGTCATAACTTTTCCAACAACCCAATAGAATATTAAAATTGTATTTATGCAATTGTACATATACAGTTATACACACATAATTATACACTGTCAAAATTGGTCTCTTTGTACAAAAGAGATAACTTGTTAAGTTATTTACTCAGCCTCACTTTAAGGGAGATTTAAATTAACCCAGGCAGAAATTTTACTGTATGCTTCCATTAGCAGCTCAGAAGAAGGGAAGCAGGTTTGAATGAAACCCACATCTGAACATGAATCAAAGAGCAGAGGTTTTGTTTTGAGAGAAAAATTGCTTCAGACCCTTCTGAAAAGGGGAAGTTCTTTTATTCTTAAAACAAAAGAAATGAATTTCGTTTATATTGTGTGTTTTCACAAAGTAATTGTAAGAAAAAGCCATGTAAGAATTCAATTTTGTTACAAAACCATGAATAGCTGAGAGGAAAACAGAGGGTGAATAAAAATAAATTTATTTGTCCAGTAAGGAAAGAAAGTAGTGATACTTAGTTATCATTCTTTTTCTTTTTTTCTCTTGTCCATTTGAGGATTTGAAATAATTGCCTTACTTGTTTACTTTGTTTGAGTGCATGCATGTATGTGTGTGTAATTGGTTTTGCAACAATACAATTTAAAAGGTGTTTTCCAAGAAGTTCTTAGTTGTTCAGTCATAAGAACCACAAGCAAGCAGGTTCCTGAATAGCAAATATGTAAGAAAATACAGGACACTTAATAAATCAGTTAAGCTTTTCCCAATATTAAAAGATGTTCAGTCATCACATCATACAGGAAGGAATAGGAGACTTAATATGTGGGGAGAAAGGGAGCTTATTATAGTGGGTATTACCTAAATGTAATATCTCCCTGCACAGAGAAGATACCAGGTTACATGTATGTGATTTTCATCATGTATCCATATTTTGAGGTAAAATCTCTGCTTTGAAGATGTAATCTCATTTTATTAAGAGGTTTATTAAAAAAACAGTTCATATGTTTGTAAAGCACAAATGTCTATCATTTTCTATGATTTTTTTTCCTAAAAATTCTTTCAGATGTTCAGATGTAAGACTCAGGTAAAAAATTCTAAGATTCAAGCCTTTAAAAATTTTTTTTAATCTAGAAAAAAGTGAATGTTTTACTAAGTATTAAAGCAAGTTAAGAACAATTTGTATAGTATGACTGTTATTTTTTAGTTTAATAAGTTTGAAACAAACAAAATGAAATACTAACAGTAGATTTCTTGGTATTCATACTATCAGTGAATTTTTTTCTTTTTTAAATTTATTTATTTATTAAATTTATTGGGGTGGTATTGCTTAATAAAATTATATAGTCTTCAAGTGTACATCTCTATAATAGATCATCTATATATTGCATTGTGTGTTCACCACCCAGAGTCAGTTCTCCTTCCATCACCATATATTTAACCCCCTTTTCCCTCTTCTACCACCCCCTTACCCCCTTACCCTCTGGTAATGACTAGACTGTTGTCTGTGTCTATGAGTTTTTCTTTCTTTGTCTTGTTCCTTCATTGTTTTCAGTTTTATATCCCATATATGAATGAAGTTATATGGTTCTTGACGTTTTCTGTCTGACTTATTTCGCTTAGCATGATAATATCAAGATCTATCCATATTGGGGCAAATGGCAGTATTTCATCTTTTCTTATGGCAGAGTTGTATTCCATTGTGTATATGTACATCTTGGATGCCTTGTATTTCTTTCTCTTGCCTTATTTCTCTGGTTAAGACTTCCAATACATTTATTATATTGAATAACAGTAGTCACAGGGGCCATCCCTGTCTTGCTCTTGATTTTAGAAGAAAAGGGTTCCATTTTTTACCATTAAGTATGATATTAGCTGAGGGCTTGTCATATATGGGCTCTATTATGTTTAGGTACTTTTCCTGTCATACCCATTTTATTAAGTGTTTTAACCATAAATGGATGTATCTTGTCAAATGCTTTTTCTGCATCTATTGACATAATCATATGATTTTTATCCTTTATTTTTTGTGTGTGGTATATCACATTGATCAATTTGTATGCTGAACCACCCTTTTTCCCCTGGAATGAAACCCACATCATCATGATGTATAAACTTTTTTATGTATTTTTGTATTTGATTTCCTAGTATTTTGTTTAGGATTTTTGTGTCTGTATTCATCAGAGATAATGGTCTGTAGTTTTCTTTTTTGTGTGTTATCCTTACCGAGTTTTGGTATCAGGTTAATGTTGGCTTCATAAAATGAGTTAGAGTATTGCCTGTTCTTCAATTTTTTGCAAGAGTTTGAACAGGACAGGTATTAGATCCTTTTTGAATGTTTGGTAGAATTCACTAGTGAAGATATCTGGTCCTGGACTTTTGCTTTGGGGTAGGTTTTGTGTGAGTATTTCAATTTCCTTAATGTTGATCAGTCTATTTAGATTTTCCATTTCTTTGTGATTCAGTATAGGGAGGCTATATATTTCTGTGAACATGTCCATTTCTTCTAGGTTACTAAATTTGTTGGCATATATTCCTTCACAGTATTCTTATAGTATCCTTTGTATTTCTGTGGTATTTGTTGTAACTTCTCTTCTTTCATTTCTGATTTTGTTTATTTCTGTCTTTTCTCTCTTTTTTTTCCCTTAGCCCAGGGTTTGTCAGTTTAATTAATCTTTTCAAAAAACCATTACGTTTTTTCTATTGTCTTTTTTGTTCTCTATTTCATTTAGTTCGGCTCCAGTCTTTATTATTTCCTTCCATCTGCTAACTTTGGGTTTCATTTCTTCTTCTTTTTCTCATTCTTGAAGAGGTAACGTTAGTTTGTTAATTTGGGGTTTTGCCTTCTCCTTGCAATAGGCCTGTGATGATTTAAATTTCCCTCTTAGTACTGCTTTCGCTGTATCCTAATAATTTTGATACGATGTATTTCCATTCTCATTTGTTTCTAAGTATCTTTTGATCTCTCCTTTTATTTCTTCCTTGAACCAGTAATTCTTTCATAGCATGTTGTTTAATCTCCAAGAATTTGTAGTTTTTCCTGCTTTCTTTGTGCAGTTGATGTTCAATTTCAAAGCCTCGTGATTTGAAAATCTACTTGGTATAATTTCAGTCTTCTGAACTTTGCTGAGGCTAGTTTTGGGTCCCAACATATAGTCTATTCTTGAGAATGTTCCATGTGCACGAGAAAGAATGTATAGTCTTGTGTTCTAGGGTGAAATGCTCCACAGATGTCTATTATGTCCATTAGGTCTAATGTGTCATTAAGGCTGATATTTCCTTATTGATTTTCTGTTTGGATGATATATCCATAGCTGTCAAATGAGGTTTTAGGTCCCCTACTTTAATTGTGCATTTGTCAGTTTCTCTCTTTAGCTCCATTAGCAGTTGTTTATATTTTGGTGCTCCCTGATTAGGGTCATATATATTGAGAAGTGTTATGTCTTCTTGTTGTGTTGTCCCCTTTACCATTATGAAATGTCCGTCTTCTTATCTTGTTACCTTTTTTATCCTGAAGTCTGTTTAATCAGATGCAAGTTTGGTTACACCTGATTTTCTCTGGGTTCCATTTGCTTGGAGTATCATTTTCCACCTTTTCACTTTGAGTCTATATTTGTCCTTGTAGTTGAGAAACATCGTTTGGAGGCAGTATATGGTTGGGTTTTGTTTTTGATTGAATCTCCTACTTTGTGCCATTTTATTGGTTAGTTCAGTCCATTTACATTTAGGGTGATTATTGACATACGAGGTGTTCCTCTAGTGTGATTTTATTTTTTGTTTTCTGGGAGCTCAGTGTTACCATTATTTCTTTGCCTTTTTATTTCTGACTGTTAATTTAGTTTGGTGGTATTATATTATTTTTTTCCCTGTTTCCTTCATATATGTAGTCTCAGCTCTGGATTTTTGTCTGAGTGGTTACCACTAAGTTTATCTAAAGGAAAGTTTATATATACAGTAGTGCTTTTTCTTCAGGATGCTTTATATCTCCATTCCCATTTCCAAATCCCTCCCCTTTTATGTTGTTGTTGTTTGTCACAAATTACTCCTGTTTATGCTGTGAGTTGATTTCGAAGTTGCAGTAGCAAGTTCTTTTTCTTTTATTTTTTTAAATGTTTTTATTTTCTTTATCTTTTATGTTTTTTATGTGTATAGTGCCCTATTCTGTGTAGTGGGGCCATTTCCTGCTTCTGTCTATCTGTTAGTAAACCTACTCATAGTTTTGTATTGATTTGACTTTTTGTTTCAGGTTGACAAGCCTCTTCAGTATTTCCTGTAATGCAGGTCATGTGGTGGAACATTCCCTCAGCATCTGTATGTCTGAAAAGGTCTTCATTCCTCCTTCATACCTAAGGGGTAACTTTGCTGGATATATTATTCTTGGCTGATACTTTCTCTCTTTCACTAATTGACTAATAGTCAATTAGTCTAACTATTGACTATTAATATTCAATAGTCTGAATATTTGATTCTACTCCTTCCTGGCTTCTGGAGTTTTTGCTGAAAGTCTGATAATAATCTAATGGGGTTTCCTTTATACGTTACTGTCTTCTTTTCCCTGGCTTCCTTGAGAATTCTTTCATTATCGTTGATTTTTGACAGTTTAAATACTGTGCCTTGGAGAAGGCCTCTTAGGATTGAGGTAATTAGGTGTTCTATTTGCTACTTGGATGCGAGGATTCAGTTCTTTCCACAGGTTTGGGAAGTTTTCATTGACTCTTTCTTCTAATAGACTCTCAATTCCCATCTCCCTCTCTTCTAGTTATCGTGTACCCATTATTATTATGTTGCTATTTATTATGGAGTAACAAAGTTCTTGTAGAGTTCTTTCATTTTTTTTAACTCTCAAGTCTCTCTCTCCTTCCATCTGCATCATTTCCAGATTTCTATCTTCCATATCACTAATTCTTTCTTCCAGCTCTATTTCCTAATCTGGGTATGTCATTCTTCATCTATTTTACTGAGTTCTTCAGCACCACAATTTCTATTTGGGTCTTTTCTTAAATTTCAGTCTCTTTGGTAGCATATTTATTTTGTTTGTTGATTTAGTTTCTGAGTTTATTAAACTGACTTTGACTTTTCTTGCATCTCATTGAGTTTTTTCAGAACTGTTATGTTGAATTCTCTGTCATTTAAGTCACATGTTTTCATATCTATAAGTTTATTATCCAAAGATTTTTATTTTATTTCTGTGCTGCCTTGTTACTTTGTTTATTCATGGCAATTAGTGGATTATGCGTTTTGATCAAAGAATATGGTGAATGTTTACAAAATAATTATTACAGTAAAAGAAATATTGCCAATAATAGCGCTCAATTTTCCCCTTCACTTTGAATGCATTTATGCTATTGTTCTTGCCACTTTCTGAAGCAGTTTTGGAAGTCCTCTTTCATGTCTTTAGTTGCACTGTCGTGGCTACCTGAATGTCCTGAATCAATTCAAAACATTTACCTTTCATGGTCAGTTTGACTTTGTGGAAGAGCCAGAAGACTCACGGTGTCACATCCAGTGAATAAGGTGAATGAGAACACACCATAATGTTTTTAATTGACAATAATTGCCATATCAGAAATTATGTGTGACATAGAGCCTTTCCGTTGTGACCAACAAATACAGGGAATGCTGCTCCCCAGTGTCATCCAACATAAAGGCAGGGATCTTCAATATGGGAAGTGGCATTTTGAACCTTAGTAACACTGTTTGATAAGTTTCAACTTGTTAAGTGCAGTCAGGTGTGAGCTAAGGTTGAATGAAGGTGTATTTTAAAGTGTGCTGTAAATCATCCTCCATCATAACCATGCTCCATGTCACACATTGCTTCTGGTATACAGCAATTTCTGTCAAATGAAAACATTACAGTGTGTCTTCATCCACCTTCTTCCCCAGATCTGGCACTGTGTGACTTCTGACTCTTCTCCAAAGTCAAAATGATTCAGAACATTGAGGCAGCCATGACACTAAAGACATTCATGAAAGAGGAATTCTTGAACTGCTTCAGAAAGTAACAAGAATGATGGGATAAGTGTGTTCAAACAAGGAGGAGTATTTTGAGGGTAATTAATGGCAATGTGTCTTTTACTGTAATAATTTTTTAAATATTTAAACATTTACCATATTGTTTGATCACATCTTGTATTTCTCTTTCTGGTCATCTACAGGAGTGAATTCTGCAGCAGGTTGATATGAAAGGGTCTTTCTTTTGCCTTCCAGTCGGTAGTGCTGGAGTTTTTTTTTTCTGTTAAGCTGTTCACGTTTTTTATGTGGTGTGAGATTTCCTGGGGGAGGTGGGCTTCTCCTCTGTGACCAGGTGGCCTTGATCTCAAGGCACCACCCTTATGACATGAGGCCATAGGCAATGAGATTCTGAGCCTCTGAAATCCCAGTACTGCTCTGGAAGACAGAAGCAGAGCTCTGCAACTCAGCAGCCCTGGGCGCACCCACTGTCATCAGCCAGGAAAGGTGAGTGGGGGTGTGCTGGGAGAAGTAGCAGGTGCTGTGCTCTCCTCCGAGCAATGGCACTTCCAGATTACAGCTTTCTCACCCCTTTATCACCTCTCCCATCACTGAGATTAGCCTCACTGGGTGTCCACTGCTCAAGAACTGTCTCCCAAGTTCTCAGGTCTGTGATATCCTGTTCTTCAATCTGACACAGGTAAATTATTTTCTGAGGCCTTTTGCTATTAACAACTTTGGGACAGTGTGGTGGAGGCAGTTTTGGGAGGATGGGGCAAGCTGGCCAGGACCTGTGCCTTTGTTTTTCTGCCTGGCATTGAGGGCTGTTTGAATCCCGTTGGTACTCTTCTGTACTCAGTCTTTGTTGAAGGTCCCTGCCCCAGTCACTGTGTTCAGCCATATTATATGCTGATCCCTCAGACAGAACTGAGGGGCACAGCAAGTGTACCTGCAGTCTCAAACCTCACCTTTCCTGGGACCAGAGAGAGCTTTGAGCTGTGTCCTGTGGCCACTGTCTGTGCACTTCCCTCCTCCCCTGTTTGCCTGATTCACACACCTTCAGATGTTTTGATGCTTGGATATCTCAGATATGTTTGTTTGTTGAGTAGGAAATCTTTTGTTGAATTATAGCTGTTAAATTTTTTGTAACTTTTGGGGGAGATTTCAAGAAGCACCCTTCATGCTGTATGTTTCTGATGTCACTAAGCATTTAAAACCTGATCATAGATATTTGTTTCTGAAATGTCACTGATAATTGATACTCAATGACTGCAGATATAACTCAATTTAGTACATTTCATGATACCATCTTCAAAACACGTTGTGGTAAACCAAAATTCTAGCAACACACGAAGTCTAAGACAGATGCCCTATAATTGCTTTCCTTCTATTGTAGGTAATTGTTCTGTCAATTCCAATGACTTGGGGAACTCTTTGAAATTCTGGAGAATCCATCAGAAAGCATAAGGTTTGTCTATCAAGTGTGTATATTAGAATTACCTTATAGAAATGGCAGAATGAGGAGAGACACTTGAATTCTTCCCTGGAATTTACAACAAATTGGACAGCCATAATTTCACAAAGAACTCCCTGCGATGCAGACTGGCAATATTAAGAAAGCACAATCGAAATCACCTAAAGGTGGGCAAACTGGGAGAGCAGGGGAGGAAGAAAGAGGGAGTGTGGAGACACGGGCCAGGTGGGCTGCAGGATGCAGACTGGAGGTCCCAGCCCCCTGCATTCCAGAGCTGCTGCAGTCGCGGGAGATGGAAGAATTCAGACTGCTATCACTCCCCTTATGGCCCACAGTCCCGCCTGAGGGATCAGCATATAACACGGCTGAACCCAATGCTCTCGACAGAGACCTCAGAGCAAAGAATGAGGGAAGAAAGGTGAGAGGATGGAAGGCATAGGCACAGAGCCTACTGACCCCTCCCAACCTTCCCAGAGCTCAAACCATCACCACATTCCCAGTGCTAAAAGCAGAACAGTAGCAGTGTCACATCAAACGAACAGAATATTTGTAGTTCTGAGAACTGCGGCCCACAGCCATGGACTTCCAGCACAACTAGTTCTAGTGAAAGGGAGACACCTTTGGGTGCAGGATGGGCTGTGCTCATGGGCGCTGCCATTGCTCAGAGCCACCTCTTACAACAGACCCTACCCCTGCCCCCACCTACTCTGGGTGGATTCCTGCAGGAGTAAACAAAGGTGCTAAAATACACAGGCCCTGAATCTGGTGCAAGAAGAGCTTCAGAAATTCAGAAGCTTTCCACATCATCCTACAGAGGCAAATCCCTGAGACCTAAGCAACCTGTTCACAGAGAAGAAACATGCCTACAGGGAATCCCCCCATTGTGTAAGAAGCCAGAACAGTGCAGAGAAAACATAACACCACAGTGTGAGAGAGAATAAAAGACAACAGTCATAGAGAAAATAAGGCATTCTTCCAACACCTACTAGAAAGCAAAAGAAAGACCTTCTTTTATCAATTTGTTGCAGAACCCACTCCTGTAGATGCCTAAGAAAAGAAATAATAATACATTAATGGTCATGAATAACCAAGGCAACAAGTCAGCTCACAAAGAAAATGAAAAGCCTCCAGAAAATGAACTTAAAGACATGGAAATATGTGACTTAAATGACAGAGAATTCAAGATTGCAGTTCTGAAAAAACTCATCAAGGTGCAAGAAAACACAGACAGGCGTTTAATGAACACAGGAACATAATCAAAGAACAAAATAAACAATTTCCCAAATAGATTGAATTTTCAGAAAGAACCAAATAGATTTTCTGGAGATTAAGAACTCAATAAAAGAAATGAAGAATAAAATAGCCAGCTTAGTAATAGACTAGACCAGATGGAGGAAAGAATCTGTGACATCAAAGATAGAAATCTGTAAACAACACAGATGAAAGAAGACAAAGACTTGAGAGTTAAAAAAAATGAAATAACTCAACAAGAACTTTGTGACTCCATCAGAAAGAGCATTACAAGAATAATAGGCATACAAGAAGAAGAGGAAAAGGAGATGGGAAGAGAGAGTATATTCAAACAAATAGTGGATGAGAACTTCCCAAACTTGTGCAAACAACTGGATCCTTGAATCCAAGAAGCAAATAGAACACCTAATTACCTCAATCCCAACAGGCCTTCTCCAAGGTAAATTGTATTCAATCTCTCAAAAAATAATGACAAAGAAAAGAATCCTCATGGCAGCCAGGGAAAAGAAGATGGTAACCTACAAAGGAAAGCCCATTAGATTATAGTCATATTTTTCAACAGAAACTCCACAAGCCAGGAGGCAGTGGAATCAAGTATTCATATTATTGAAAGAGAGAAAATATGAACTAAGAATAATATATCCAGCAAAGATATCCTTTAGATATGAAGGAGTGATAAAGAACTTTCCAGACATACAGAAGCTGAAGGAATTTTATAACATATGACCTGTCCTACAAGAAATACTGAAAGAGGCTATTCGACCTGAAACGTAAAAGCAAAACAATACAAAACCATGAGTAGTATTACAAACAGACAGACAGAAGCAGGAAATGGCAACTTCTACACCAAATAGGACACTATATACTTAAATATAACATACAAGGTAAAGAAGAATAAAAAAATACTTAAAAAAAAGAGGAGAAAGACAATGTGCTACTGCCACACAGAAACCAACTCACAGTATAAATAGGGATAATTTGTGACAACAAAAATATAAAAGGGGAAAAATTAAATGTCTGAACTGGCATGAGGGAATGGAGAAAGAAAGCATGCTGAAGAAAATGGAATACTCTAAATATGAAACTTTCTTTTACATAAACTTAATGGTAGTCACTCAAAAAAAATCCAGAACAAATATATAACATAAAAAAGGAAGAAACAGAGGGAAAAGTCATAGAATTCCAGCACACTAAAATATCAGACTGCAACAAAAAGGCAAATAAACAATGGAGACACCAAACTATCAGAAAACCAAAGATAGAATGATAAAAAACCCTCATATATCAATAATTACCCTAAATGTAAATGGACTGAACTCACCAATAAAAAGGCACAGAGTAGCAGACTGGATCAAAAACTAAACCCAACCATATGCTGCCTCCAAGAGACATATCTAACCTAAGAGGAAATTTATAGACTCAAAGTGAAAGGGTGGAAATTGACACTCTAAGCAAATGGTATTCAGAGAAAAGCAGATGTAGTCATACTGATATCAGATGAAACAGACATTCATGATAAAAGAGGTCACAAGAGACAAAGATGGACATTTCATGATAAAGGGGACTATACAACATGAAGACATAACAGTCATCAATATTTATGCCCCCAATCAGGGAGCACCAAAGTATACAAAGCAAAAACTAACAGAACTAAAGGGATAAATTCACCAAAACACAATTATAGTAGGTGACCTAAATACATCATTGACAGCTATGGATATATTCTCCAAACAGAAAATAAAGAAATATCAGCCCTAAATGACACATTTGATGAAATGGACATAACTGACATTTATCTAGCACTTCATCCTAAAACATCAGACTATACATTTCTTTCTAGTGTACAAAAAACATTCTCAAGGATAGGCCATATCTTGGGACATAAAACTAGCCTCAGCAAAATTTAAAGATTGAAATCACACCAAGCATATTCTCTGATCACAAGGTTTTGAAATTAGATATCAACTGTAAAAAGAAAGCAAGAAAATCCAAAAATATGTGGAGATTAAACAACATATTTTTAAAGAACGACCTGGTCAAAGTAGAATCAAGAGGTGGTATCAAAAGATACAAAGAAACAAATGAGAATGAAAATATATCCTACCAAAATTATTGAGATGCAGTGGAAACAGTGTTAAGAGGGAAATTTATATCATTACAGGCCTATCTCAAGAAAGAAGAAAAAATCCCAGATAAACAACCTAACATGACAACTTAAAAAGAAAAAGAGCAAATGACACCCAAAGTCAGCAGAAGGGAGGAATTAATATCAGAGCAATCACATGAAATGGAGAACAAAAAGACAATAGAAAAAAATTAATGCAACAAAGAGCTGGTTCTTAGAAAATAATAATAAAATTGACAAACCCTTGGCTAGACTCACTAAGATAAAAAGAGAAAAGACACAAATAAACAAAATCAAAAATGAAAGAGGAGAAGTTACCACGGATGCCACAGAAATACAAACAATCATCCAAGAATACTATATGCCACCAAATTCAATATCTAGAATAAATGGACAAGTTCTTAAAAACATATAGTCTGCCTAGGCTGACTTATGAAGAACTGGGAAATCTAAATAGACCTATGAACAGTAAGAAAATTGAATCAGTCATCTGAAACCTCCCCAAAAGCAAAAGTCCAGAACGAGATGCCTTCATTAGTGAATTCTACCAAACATTCAAAGAGGATCCAATACCTGTCCTACTCAAACTTCCAAAAAATTAAAGAAGAGACAATACTCCCTAACTCATTTTATGAGGCCAACATTACCCTGATACCAAATCCTGGTAAGGATAACACAGAAAAAGGAAATTACAGATGAATATCTCTGATGAATACAAATGCAAAAATTCTAAACAAAATTCTAGCAAATCTAATGCAACAAAGCATTAAAACTATTATACATCACCACTAAATGGTTTCTTTCTAGGGCCACAATGATGGTTCAACATATGCAAATCAATCAATGTGATACACCACATACATAAACAAAATAAAGGACAAAAATCATATATATGTGTGTGTGTGTGCATATATTTGCGTTTGACAAGATACAACTCCCATTTATGAATAAAACACTTAATAAAATGGGTATAGAAGAAAAATACCTGAACATAATAAAGGCCACATATGACCAATCCTCAGCTAATATCATAATCAATGATGAAGAACTGATGCCCTTTGTTGTGCATTCAGAACATCACAGGGCTGTCCCCTATCACCTCTGCTTTTCAACATGGTATTGGAAGTCCTATCCAAAGCAATCAGTAATGAAGTTAAATTGTCACTTTTTGCAGATGACATGATGCTATATATAGAAAACCCTAAAGACTCCACCATAAAACTATTAGAAACAATAAACGAATACAGTAAAGTTTCCAGCTACAAAGTCAACACACAACAGTCCATTGCATTCCTATACACTAAAAATGATATGTCAGAAAAAGAAATTAAAAGGAAAGCAATTTAGTTTGCAACTGCAGCAAAAGAAATGAAATATCTAGGAATAAACATAACCAAGGATGTGAAAGACATATACGTTGAAAACTATAAAACATTTTTTTAAAAAAATGGAAGAAGACACACAGAAATGGAAAGGCATTCTGTGTGCATGGATTGGAAGAATCAATATAGTTAAAATGGCCATATTACTAACAGGAATATACAGATTTCATGCAATCCTCATCAAAATCCCAATGGCATTTTTTAAAGAAATAGAATGAAAATCATCAGATTTGTACGGAGCTACAAAAGACCCCGAATAACCAAAGTAATCAAAGAAAAAATAACAATATGGAGGTATCACACTCCCTGGCTTCAGCTTGTTCTATAGCAATCAAAACAGCATGGTTTAGGGGCTGCTGGGGGACTCAGCTAGTTAGAGCACATGCTCTGAACAACAAGGTTGCTGGTTTGATAACCATATGGGACAGTGAGCTGCGCCCTCCGCAACCAGATTGAAGACAATGTCTTGAGCTGAGCTGCTGCTGCACTGTCTTTGGGCAGCCCGATGGCTCAGTTGGTTAGAGCACGTGCTCTTGGCAACAAGGTTGCTGGTTCAATTCCCACATGAAATGGTGGACTGCGCCACCTGCAACTAGATGGCAAACGGCGACTGGACTTGAAACTGAGCTGCACCCTCCAGAACTGGATTGAAGGACAGTGACTTGGCTTGAAGCTGGTGGGTCCTGGAAAAGACACACTGTTACCAATAAAAATTTGCAAAAAATAAATTCAAAACCCCCGTATGGTATTGGCAGAAAAACAGACACACAGACCAATGGAATAGAATTGAGAACCCAGAAATAAACCCACATAAATATGGACAGATAATTTTCGACACAGAAGCCAAAAACATACAATGGCAAAAAGACAGCCTGTTCAATAAATGGTGCTGGGACAATTGGAAAGCCACATACAAAATGAAAGTAGGCTACTATCTGTCACCATGTATCAAAGTTAATTCAAAATAGATCAAAGACAAAAATATAACACCTGAACCAATAAATTGCACAGAAGAAAACATAGGTACTAAACTTATGGACCTTGGGTTCAAAGAGGATTTTATGAATTTCACTTCAAATGCAAGGGAAGTGAAAGCTAAAATAAATGAATGGGACTCTATCAAACTAAAAAGCTTCTGCACAGCAAAAGAAACCATAGACAAAATAAAGAGGCAACCAATCAAATAAGAGAAGTTTTTGCAAACAACGCCTCCGATTAGGGGGTAATATGAAAAATGTAGAAAGAACTCATACAGCTACACAACAACAACAACAAAGACAACCAATCCAATTAAAAAATGGGCAGAGAACATGATCAGAAACTTCTCCCAAGGGGACATACAAATGGTCAACAGATATATGAAATAATGCTCAATTAGCTATTAGGGAAATTCAAATCAAAACAACAATGCGATATCACCTCACGCCAGTTAGAATGGCTATCATGAACAACAAGACGAATAATAGCAAATGCTAGAGAGGCCGTGGAGAAAAAGGAACCCTCATACACTGTTGGTGGAAATGGAGATTGGTGCAACCACTATAGAAGGAAGGTGTGAAGGTTCCTCAAAAAAATAAGAATAAAATTACTGTATAACCCTGCAATCCCTCTCCTGTGTATCTCACCCAAAAATCTGAAAACATTTATCCATAAAGATATATGTGCTGTGACATTTATTGCAGCTTTTTTTACAGTGGCCAAGACATGGGAACAACAATAGTGTCCTTCGCTAGATGATTGGATAAAGAAGTTGTGGTATGTATACACAAGGGAATACTATTCTGCCATAAGAAAAAATGAAATAGTGTCATTTGTTACAACATGGATGGATCTTGAGATTATTATGCTAAACAAAATAAATCAGACAGAAAAAGTTGAGAACCATATGTTTTCACTGATATGTGGTATATAAACTTGAAAACAATAAAGGAACAAGACAAACAAATGAAGAATCAAAGACTCAGTCATAGTCAATAATTTAGTTCAGGTGTTGGCAAACTGCAGCTCGCGAGCCACATGTGGCTCTTTGGGTATGTACACGTGGCTCTCAAGTAAAATTGAAAATGAAAATAAAACTCTCATAGTTTCATTTATAAAAATTTTAAAGGATACTATTCACATAATGGTGATTTCATTTGTTTTATGGTTCTCAAATAAACTTTAAATTGTTGTGAGGGACAGGATTGGCTTTTTCACCTCAAAAGTTTCCTGACCCCTGGTTTAGTTGTTACCAGAGGGTAGGGGGTTAGGGGCATGGTAGATGAGGGTAAAAGGGATCAAATATATGGTGATAGAAGGGGAAAATGTGTATATATTAACTATTTGGGGAGTTTTTGGACATGGTACTTCCATAGTTTCTACTACCTTTGACTCTGAAATGTTTATATCTACGTAATCTAAACATTATTACTTAGTAGGTATTGGCACAATATTTAAAAAACTCATTTAAAAATACTATAAGATTTACTGTTTCTGAGCTATTTAGTGTACATGTGTGAACATAGGAGAAATTAAAGGAGTAGTCTTAGTGTTATCATGTATCATTTCAGGAGTGACTGAATTAGGTTTTCTTCCTGAAAGCTTTGAGTACTACATTATAATTTAAAGGAACTGGAAACCAGGAACCTTGGAGTTTATCAAAGTTATAGTGCCAAATTCTCTGTGGTGTTTTTCACTTGTATTGTAAAGTAAGGTAATTTCTCTTACTGGTAAATAATCTTCTCCCTAATTTGTGAGTAACATCTTAATAAATTTCTTTTAAAAGACTAAAAAATATTCTATAAGATTTTTTGGGTTGTTTGTTCAGCCAAATATTGTAAATTATAAATGTAGGGAATGTGAAAGTTGCTAATAAGTTAAGAAGTACTCCTTATAGGCAGTAACTCACCATCTTTCCTCATATTGTCTGATCATATCGTTATGAAAAATTAAACACTTGTCTGATTTAACTAGTATTTATAAGTGTTCATGTGTACTTAAAAATGAGAAGATGTCACAGAACTAGTACTTTCTCAAAACTGGATTTTCAATTCATTAAAGTAAATAATTTATTCATATTTGAAAGATATATTTATACACTTATAATGTATTTTGTTCGGGGTTTTGAAAATAACTGAAATGATTTTATTCACTATAAGATACTTTACTCTTTAAATCTGAACCTCTGAGAAAATTGAGTTTGAAAGAAGACCCCTATTGCTAAGTTTCTCTTTTTTGAAAAATAGTAAAAATCTAATTTATGCTGTATCTATTTTTGTTGAGTTCAAGAGTCAGAAAAAAAATGCTATTTTATTATACTTTATTTTTCTACTTTATTTAAACAAATACTTGCTTTATAACCTGGTCATTGAAAATCAAGTTTAAAAGGATTAGACGTGTCAGTATGTGGACAATCTCAAATAATTTCAACTCTCCCACTTGTTAACTGAGTGTCCTTAAGCCACTTTAGATATCAGTTTCCACATCTGTAAAATAATGATAGTTTCTTATTTCCTTTGATGTTATGTAGTAAACATTCAGTAAATGATACCTGTTGTTATTATTATTACATGACTATACTAAAATTTGTGTAAAAGAAGCAGACCTGATGGCTGACTTATATAGGCTTGGTTTCTTTTGGTACTCATAAGTATCATTATTACTCATGTATTTCCTATGACTGTGAACTCCTCATGTTCCTAATATTCAATAAAAGTCAATGAAAGCCTTGCCTCTTAGATAGGGATTCCAGTATTTAATTGGAATACTGTAGCTGATTAACATGTGAGAGAAAAAATACTGAAATTCTAATGAAGTTACTGATAATTACATACAAAAAGGTGTCACTTGACAGACAAATATTACTCTGTTCTTTCAGAAATATAAGGGTCCTGATATAAAATGGCCTATTTATTTGACAGACTAACTAATATCTTTGAAAATATGTGGATATTGTTCTAAATCAGATTTATTAGCAATTTTGTAACAACTGTATTGAGATAAATTTAACATATAAAGTTCACTCTTTAAAAATGTATACTACAGTGGTTCAGAGTGTATTCACAGAGTTGTGCAATCATTACTATTATTTAATTTTAAAAATTGTCATCACCTCAAAAAGAAACCTTATATGCCTTAGCAGTCACTCACCATTTCCTCATTTGTTGCCCTCATGTTTATTATGAATATAGCTGCTATAAAAATTCCTGTACAAGTTTTTTGTGTGCTTATCTATTTCAACTATTTTGAGTATATATCTAGGCATGAAATTGCTGGGTAATATGGTTATATATATATATATATATATATATATATATATATATATATATATATAATGGTCTTTGTACAAAATTACTACCTTTCCTATAGAAAGGACTTTGTACTATCAATTTAAGAGTAGGGTTTGAGATGGGACTGGATTATTGCAGTGATTGTGATGGTGGGCTGAATTATGCATCCAGGTTGGTGGGAGGCAAAAATAGATATTGATCACAGGTACAAGGGAACTGGAGAATGGGACAGATAATACATGGTATGTATATGAAATGATCAACTACACTGTAGTTCTCAAAGAAGCACAGTGTTCAATGTGGTATACAATAGTCCATTGCCCTAATAGGGGATTTAGATTGAGTTGAAATCCCATGAGTAAACAAATACTAATAATATGATATAATAATAAAACATGCAAAGTAGTCTAATAAATTGTTAAATGTAGTGATGCTAGGAATTTGTACTTGAGGAACTTAAAGATAGGGATATACAATTAAGCTGTTTTAACTAAGATTGGCTTTATGGGAGTTGTGAACCTTTGCTGAGTCTTGAGTCCTGGGCACACAGCAGATGATTAATTTAAATAACACATCTCTGACTAACTAGGAAGTGGTAACAAGTACATCTTAAATGAATCCAAGACTGTATACAGGATTTCCTGAGTCACAATCAAGTCACTGCTGTCAAAGACACAAAAGCTATTATATGCTACTCTAGTGTTGACCATATTACACAGCGATGACCTGTAACTCAAACTTATCGAGAACTTACCAGCCAGTAATATTGTTGAATTAATAATTATGTCATGCTATTAGCTTATGACCTCAATTACTGATGCCGGACCTCAAAATCTCTTTAAAATCTTATCTAAAGTGTAGTATCTCACACATATTCACAAGCAATATTTTTGGTATATTCTCACCCTTTTTTTAACTATGTCTAAAAAAAACTTGAAGATAGTACTTGGTTATTTATTCTGTTATGGGCTGAATATTTGTGTCCCTGCAAAATACATATGTTAAAACCCTAATACCCCATGTGATAGCATTTGGAGATGAGACATTTGGGAGGTGATTAGGTCATGAGGCTAGAGCCCTCATCATGGGATTAGTGCCCTCAAAAGAAGAAACATGGGAGAACTTGCTTTCTCTCTCTCTACTTTCCACCCTGTGAGGATATAATGAAGAGATGGCCATCTGTAACCAGGGAAGGGTTTCTTATGAGATATCTGTTATGTTGGCACCTTGATCTGGGAATTCCCAGCCTTCAGAGCTTTGAGACATAAATGTTTATTATTTAAGCCACCTTGTCTATGGTAATTTGTTACTGCAGCCAAGCAGACAGTGTCATTTCCCCAAATTCATAGTATGTATGAGAGGAAATTATCTCCTAATTCTTTCCCAGCTGCAAATCTGTGGAGTTCAAAGGTGATACATTTACCTTTAGAATCCTGAATGAGTCATGCTTCTTGCGGAAACTGGAAAATGTCTTTCCTTCTGATATGTTTTATGCTTTATTATCCAGGCCCTGAAATATTATAGTATTACTTATTTCCCCGTATTTCATAGAGAATCCCTAGAAAACAGCTATTTGATCTGTTGCCTAAAACCTATTTCTCTACGAAGCTCAAATGCTAACTCATTTGACAATGTCAAGAGACCAATTTTTTCAACAAATGTTGTCTCACTTACATATCCCTTTCCTTCCATTCATTCATCCATTCAGACACACACACATGCATGATAACTTTGTACAAAATATGTCATCTCAAGCTTGCTTACCAATCATTACCAGGTATGTTTAGATATATTTGAATCCTGAGTTAAGTATTGTAAAAGGTGGTCTTCTACTACAAATGAATAAGGATATGGGTTTTTTTGTGTTGTTTGTTTGTTTGTTTTTTGTTTATTCTTCATACTCCATACACATATATTGTTTATGTGAATATATTCTGGTGCCATCTTCTCATTAAGTTGCTATAAAGTTCAACCCATAAAAATTGTTCCAAATCTGAGTTTCCTTATGGGCAAAATGAGGATGGGACTAAAACTAGATGGCATTTAAGCTTGAGGTCATGTTCATCTTTGCTGTTTCATTGTTCTGCGATTCTAAGGGCAGATTCAAAGATGTGTCATTAGCCTAAATTAATATTCCATCTTTTATTCCTTGATAATAATTCACATATTATACTCATCAGTCAGTCAATAATCAAGACTTTGTGTAGC
Organism: Hipposideros armiger; assembly: GCF_001890085.2. NCBI lineage: Eukaryota > Metazoa > Chordata > Mammalia > Chiroptera > Hipposideridae > Hipposideros > Hipposideros armiger. Next base: position 176,504 of record NW_017731895.1, read on the forward strand.
ATTTACTATTTAATTAACAGGGACTCAATTAAGAAACTACAAATTTCTTGTGCTATATATACACAATGGAATATTATTCTGCCATAAAAAATAGTGCCATTTGCAAATACATGAATGGATCTTGAGATTATAATGCTAAGCAAAATAAGGCAGACAGAAAAAGTAGAGAATCACATAATTTCACTGATATGTGGTAAATAAAACTGAAAACAACAAAAGAACAAGAAAAACAAATGAAGAAACAAAACTCATAGACACAGAGAATAATTTAGTGGTTAGCAGATGGTAAGGGGAGAGGGGGTTGGTAGATGAGGGTAAAGGGGATCAAATATACGGTGATGGAAAGAGAACTGACTCTGGGTGATGAACACACAATGTGATATATAGACGATGTATTACAGAATTGTACACCTGAAATCTATGTAACTTTGCTAACAATTATCACCCAAATAAACTTTAATTAAAAAAGAAGAAACTATAAATTTGATTTCTGGTTAAGATGGCAGAGTAGGTAAATGCTGTGTTTGCCTACTCTCATGACAACATTAAAATTGCAATGAAACTACAGAACAACCATCATTCAGAGTCACCTGAACTCTAGCTGAACTGAAGTCCTAAAACTAAAGACATAGAGAATCCACATTGGAATTGGTAGGAGAGCTGGAGATATGAAACGGGTTGGTTCCACACCCATGTGTGATCATTACAAATTGGGAGGGATATTTTGGCTGTGGAGGTCTCCCCTGAGGAGTGAGGGTTCCCAGCCCCACATCAGGCTCCCCAGCCCAGGATTCCAGTTCTGGAGGGAGAAGTTCCCATAGCTCTTGTCTGTGAAAACAAGCAAAAATTACGGCAGAGTGAGACAGAGGGCAGCTGCAGTCCCAGACATTCCTTTTAAGAGCCTTTGCATAGACTTACTTGCTAATGGTCTCACTCGCTGTGACTTCTAGTGCTGGGGCACCAGCTCCAAAGGTGTTAGGGACATACAAAAAGTAACTGAGTTGTCTGGCTTTAGGGCAAAGACTAGAAAGACAGTTTCCTACCGGACAGAGCAGCTGGAGGAAGGCATTATTTCTTTGTTGAGAATTTCCCCTTCCAGATAGCAGATGCAGGCTGCTGCCATATCTGAATCTCCAACAACCTGGCTAACTCTATTTGTTCACAACACCCTGGTGATTCCCCGGGACCCCATCCCACCCAACTTTTGGGCCCACCCAAGCCTCTTCCAGTGGCTTTTCCATACAAACGGCTGCTCTTGGCTCATACTGCAAATGTTCCTAACATCTCTCAAAGGTACACAAAACCCAAACAAGCAGCATCTGGCTTCTGCATGTCCTGTACTTCTTGCTGAGAAGCTTTAAGCACAGCACTAAGGACAGCCAGCCTTGGTTCATGGCTTGGTTTCTTGAGGCATCTCCAAGCTCAGAACAGGCAGCACCCATCTGTGGATTGCTTTGTGTCTCATGCCAGGTGGCCCCAGATAGGACACAGGCTGCAGCTGAACTTGGTCTCCAGCAGGTCCCCTCCCAGGGAGCCTCAGGGCTGGCAGGCCTAGTGGCCAGCTTGAGACTGAGTTGGAGCATCACCTGGCCACCTCCAAAGATGAAACACCCAAAGGGAAGACTGGGCAGTCACCAAACGCTTGCTAAAGTGAGCCTGCTCTTTAGAGTCAGCCCCTGAACAACAGCTCCTCCAATGTACTTACAGCCAGTTCTCACAACCAATTAGCCCGAGGATCACTCATGCAAACAGAAACCAAGTCTCAACTATAACAGGAGGGCACACACAACCCACACAAATGACACACCTGGAACATCTGGCTCAGGTGACCAGGGAGAGTGTGTATCTGGGCCCTTTAGAACACCTACTACATATGACCACTCTACTAAGACCAGGACGTGGAAAACCCTACCTTATACATAAGAAACAAACACAGGAACCAGCCAAATGGGGAAACAAAGTAGCATGTCCCAAACAAACAAAAAAAAAACAGAACCAAGCTTCGGAAATTCAACTAAAAAAATGGAGAGGAAGCAATCTACTAGACACAGAGTTCAAAACACTGGTTATAAGGATGCTCAATGATGTCAGGGTGAACTTTAACATAGATATAGGAAACATTAAAATTGAGATAGAAAACATGAAAAAGAACCAGTCAGAAATAAAGAATACAATAACTGAAATGAAGAATACATTAGAGGGAATCAAGAGTAGATTAGATGAAGCAGAAAAATTAATCAGCAATTTAGAAAATAATATAGCACAAAACACCCAACAGGACAGTGAAAAGAATAAAAAAAAAAGAATGAGGTTAGTTTAAAGGGCCTCTGGGACAACATCAAGCCTACCAACATTCACATCACAGGGGTACCAGAAGGAGAAAAGAGAGTAATGACTGAAAACTTCTATAACCTGGTAAGGAAAAGAGACATACAAGCCCAAGAAGTACAAAGAATCCCAAACAAGTTGAACCCAAACAGGCCCACCCCAAGACACATAATTAAAATGCCAAAGGTAAAGACAAAGAGAGATTCTTAAAATTAGCAAGAAAAATGGCCATCAGTTACCAACAAGGAAGCTCTCATAAGACGGTTAGCTGATTTCTAAATAGAAACCTGCAGACCAGAACGGATTGGCATAAATTATTCAAAGTGATGAAAAGTAGGGGGATCCACAACCAAGATTGCTCTACTCAGTGAAGCTCTCATTTAGAATCAAAGGACAGATAAAGAGCTTCCCAGACAAGAAAAACCTAAAGCAGTTCATCACCACCAAAATGGTATTACAAGGAATCTTAGAGGGACTTCTTTAAGATGAAAAAGAAAAAAGATTAAAAAATGAAAAATGAAATGGCATGATATCAGGGGGGAGGGCAATAGAGGGGGAGATGGGGGTTGTTACTTTGTGAGGGTGAAAAGGATAACTATTGCATTGTTCTGTACAACTGAAACTAATAATAAAAAATTAAAAATAAATAAATAAATAAATAAATAAATAAAAAGAAAAATAAAATGGCAATAACCACATATCTATTAACAACCCATTAAATGTAAATGAATTAAATGTTCCATTCAAAAGATAAGGTGGCTGAATGAATAAGAAACCTTTACATGTGCTGCCTACAAGAGACTCACACCAGATCAAAAGACAAATGCAGACTAAAAGTAAAAGGATGAGAAAAGACATTTCAGGAAAATGGAAAAAAAAAAGCTGGGGTCACACTACTTATACTAGACAAAATAGACTTTAAGACAAAGGCTATAACAAGAGTCAAAGAAGGACCTAGTAATTCTATTCTGGGTATTTGTCCAAAGAAAGTCAAAATGCTACTCTAAGGGGAAGTGCGCATCCATATGTTCATTGCAGCATTGATTACGATGGCCCAGATGTAGAGGCAGCCTGGGTGTTCATCAATGAATGAATGGATAAAGAGGAGGTAATAGATTTTTTGGGGTGATAGATGGGAATGGGTTCGAGGGGCAGTGTGAAAAAGGTGAAGAGATTAAGAAGACAAAATGACAGTTACAAAATATTCATGAGGATTTAAAGTAAAGTATCCAGGTGGATACTAGACTAGTCAGGAGAATCACTTCTTAAACTATATAAATGTCCAACTACTATGCTGTACACCTGAAATTAATATAAAATCATATTGAATGTCAACTCTAATTGAACAATTAAAAGGGGAATGGTGAAGGGGATTAAAGTTTCAAATTTCCAGGTATAAAACAAATATGTCATGGAGATGTAATTTAAAGCACAGAGAATATAGTCAACAATATTGTGATAACGTGGTACAGTGTCAGATGGTTGTTGGAATTATCAAGGCAATCACTTCTTCAGATATATAAATGTTAAATAACTATGGTGTATACCTGAAACTAGTGTAACATTGCATGTTATACTTTAATAAAAATGTTTTAAAAAGAGAAACTATTAATTCAAAGAAAGAGATTAAGAGGAAGGTGTTTTTGTTCTGGGAAAGTCCTTAGTAAAAGATTTCAGGAAGTGGAGATATCTGAGCTGAGTCCCAGTATAAATAAGAATGTACAGCTTTCAAAAGATCAGGGAGACTTGAGATATTGCAGTGAATTCTTTCACTTCACATAATACTGTTATGGCTATTGTAGAATTGGTGGAACTTAGAGAGGTGAAATGTGAGATGCTGGCAAAGTTTTGCTTAAAAAAGAACCTTCTGTATTATAATATAAAGTTTGTATTTTATCCAGAAGGTAATGTGATACACTGAAGGGTTTTGAGCAGGAAATAAGGTGATCAAATCAAAATTCCAGTAAAAGAAAGTCTGGTAGTGATATAGATAATAAATTAGAAAAGTGTAGAGTTGGCAGCGGGTTCACTGGGTATAAAATTATTGGCAGTAATCAAAGAGGAAATAAGTGCATGAACTAAGGCATTGGTAAAGGAGATGGAGAAGACCAACAGAAAAATAAGAAAATATAATCAACAGACTTTGTGACATGAGGATATGAGGGGTTTTAGAAAAAAGGGTTTTAGAAAAACAAAGGAGTTCTCACCTGAGCAACTGAAAACATGGTATTTCTATTCTACAATTTTAGGATTTCAGGGGGAGTTGTGACTATGGAACAGTGTGGGTATGGAGTAGAAGGAATGGATTTTAGCTACGTGGGAAATTGTGAGGTGATGCTGAACCTAGACCAGAAAAAAATAAATCTGGAAGTACTCACCATATAAAATGTAGTTTAAACTCATAGGACTGAATGAAGATGTCCTGAGTGTATGCTCTGAGTACATGTTTTTCAATGTGTGTTCTTCACATATCTTACGTCAGAAATACCTAGTGTGCTTCATAAAAATCCTGTACCCTAACATACAGAAACAAAATCTTTAGAAATGGGCCCTGAATTTCTATATTTTGAAAAGGAAGTTCTTTAGCATACTAAAATTTAAAACTACTGGTTTATGGTAAGAAGCAAAGACAGTCAGGAATAGAAGCATTGTGTGTTAACCAGCCTCCAAATTGGCCCTTAATAAACCCTATCTATCAGTATATATACCTTTACATAGCCCCCTCCTACATTTGATCAGGTTAGGTCTGTATCACAAATAAAATATGGCAAAAGTGATAGTACATGGTATGTTGGTTCCTATATTAGTTATAAAATGATGAGAGATTCTGTATTTGGGGTTCTCTATGATTAATGACTCTTGAAGAAGCCACCTGAGGGCACTCAGGCAACATATAGAGAGGCTGACTTGATGGGTAATGAAGGCCTCTGGCCAATGATCTGTGAAGAACAGAAGACTGCCAACAATTGCATAGTGAACAAGTGAGCTTAGTAGAAGATCCCACACCCCGAGTCAAGACTTCTGATAACTAGCTGGCATCTGGAGAACAATTTCATGACATATTTTGCACCAGATAATGAATATAACTCACTCCCAGATAGCTCCTGACTCTCAGAAACTGTGAGAAAATAAATGCTTGTGTTTTTTTAACTCACTAAGATTTAAGATAATTTATTATGCAGCAATACACCTGGTAAATTCCAGATGAAAATCACAATACAGGACTCAGGTTCTTTACTTGAAGTTTTAATAAATATGTAAAGTCTTTATTCTTCCTTATTAAATTAGTATTGATTTATTGATAAAACAGATTGTACATATTTATTGCCTGTTTCCTCCATTGGAATTATGATGATCAAGCCATCCCAGGTTTCAGCACCGAAATTTTGAAAGTCTCAGTACTGAAAAGTTCATATCCCAGGAAACCTCTTTTTTTTTTCGATTTAAACCAGGGCAGTTGGTCACGTTAATTATTGTAGAATGAACCAAGAAGTCATGGACATTTTCTTGTTTGTTAACACACCCCAGTATCTAGAACAGAACTGTGCATACAGTTGGTGTTCAATAAATATTTTAAAAGAAGGAATTAGTGAAATAACACTCTGTTGATCATACTCCATCTAGTGTGACAACAAGATGAGCTGTACTCCGTTTGAATGGTACACTATACAATTTCGTCTGGATTGGAGGGAAAGTTGGTAGAGGATTGCTAATCAAGGGATCAAAACCAATTAAGGCTGATCCTTACTGTGGTTTTCCACTTAGATCAATCAGGGCATTATAGATCATGGTAAGAAGGTTTGATTTTATTCTACCTGTGATAAGAAGTTCCTGGAGGGTTTGAAAGCAGGAGAGTGGAACAATTTGATTTATGTTTTAAAAAAAAATTTCTCTAAATACTCTGTGATAATGGATTTTTGTGGGACAAGAGTGTTGATTATCTTGGCATTGTGCTAAACACTATGGGGGATTTAGAAATATATAAGTACAATGTATAGTAGTTGGAACACAGAATTAGTTAATACAAAATAGTTATCAATAGAAGATAAGTATGCAATCATGCTCTATTAGTGGTGAACCCTGTAAATGTTATACAGTTTAAAAGAAGGAATTGGTATTTTCAGGAAAGGCTTCAATGGAATTGGTGGGAATTGAGTTGATGAATGATAACACGTAAGTAGAATAGAGAAGGGATGGTATTCCTGGAAAAATAAGTCACAGATGGAATAATGGTAATATGTCTGTGGTAATGGATGTAGATTAAACTGAGTAAGCCTGAGGATTCTTTTTAGTGAGAGGCAGGCTATTGAATCATTAGACCAGGCCTAGTTCACATTGGGATGATGCTGACAATTCAGGGGCTTAAGGAAGAGAAAGATGGTTATCACTCTTTGTTTCTCTTATTGATGTGATGTGGTATGTTTAAATTAAAGCCATGTGGAGTTGAGGATACTAAAGAAAGACGACCTAAAGCTTCTTCCGTCTTTCTACTGATATTGTAATATTTATTAAGCTCACTGATCCTCTTCAGTAGATCTCAAGGGTAAGATCTGGGCAGAAAAAAACTGTAAGCTGATACAAACACTCAAGAATTCTTGTGGCAGAACAGAGACCAGAAGAGTGATTTCAGCTATGAGCAACCCCACTGGAGAGGGCTAGATCAAAATACTTAAGTTAGTGGCCAACAGGCTCTGACATCTCTATGAACGTATTTGTGACTAGTTATTCTACTTAAAATTGACAGTAAAAAAATACCCATCAGTGAGTGAGCTTGCCAATGGCCTATCCTTTATCATCTTACAATGAAGCTTTTAATTTTAACTTTAGATGAATAAAATAAATGACCAATAATATATTTTGAAAAATCACCAGCAGTACTACCCTTTTCAGTATGAAAAAGTTCAAGATCCTTTAAAGAGAATAACAATTTTATTATGAGCAATCATTTTACTATTATTTAGTAATTTGCCAGTGGAAGAAAATGGCTTGAGATTAATATCTTTACTCTCTAATATGTTGATTCATGGACAAGGTCAGAGTGATTTTTATTTAAACTGCAAATATGATCAATTTATTCTTCAATTTCAAAATGAAAATCAGAAACATTTGTTTCTTAAAAACTGTTCATCTTTCTTATTTCTTGGGATGCTACTGAATCACCCTTGTAAATTGCTAGTGATCTTCCTGACAGTCTGTCTTTTAAAAAAATCTTTTTAATTTAACTTAAATCAGGTTTTTTTAATTCAAAACATTACCAACTAGTGTTTAGCAAACATTTCTCCTTTTCTTCTATATTTAATTGATATCATATTTTTAATCTTGGCTCACTTATAATATGGATAAAGCCTGCAAACTTTTAAAATTACCTCCCACAAGACTGCATATTATTCTTAAAGAAATTCAACCAACCAATAACTACTAACTTTGGATCTGAACACATATGAGTGATAGAATTAGTGAGTACTTATTATGTATTAATTTTGGACATTCAACACTTGGTGACAAAGGCAGAATTGGGACCTAGTTAGATTCATGCTTTCTCAGCAGCCTTCCATGACCTGGACTGCTTTTTCTGACTTTACACCCAATCAAATCTTCCTGCCATGTTTCCTATTATCTATGAACCCCAACTGTCATATATGAAAGTAACATCAAAACTAATTCATTTCAGGGTGAAATTGGATGAGAGTGGCTTAATGTGTTAACTTTCATCTTAACTAATACCTGCTGTTTTGACTATATTATAAGCTCTGGGAGCCAATGAAATATTTTACATAGAGTAGTGCTATAAAAAACAGATTGGAGAGAGATAATTCTCTGGGAGACCACTTAGATTTTTTTAATGAAAATTTATTTGAGTGACAATGATTAGTAAATTTACATAGTTTGCAGGTGTACAATTCTGTAATACATCATCTATTTATCACATTGTGTGTTCACCACCCAGAGTCAGTTCTCCTTCTATCACCATATATTTCATCCATTTTACTCTCATCTACCACCCTCCTTCCCCCTTACCCTCAGGTAACCACTAAGCTGTTGTCTGTGTCTCTGAGTTTTTGTTTCTTCATTTGTTTGTCTTGTTCCTTTGTTGTTTTCAGTTTTATATACCACTTAGGATATTTTTTTCAATAAGTCAAGGATGAGATGTGCTACCAACATTGAAAACTCATGTCAATCACAACTATATTCCACATAATATTTATTAATTAATTAGTTAATGGGAATCTTCTCGTAGTTTCATCATGGACTCAAAATTTCTTTATAGATTCAACTTATCCATTGCCCTTCCCTGACTTGTTACCTTACCCAAGCGTTCTGTACCCCATTCTGCTCTATCCTATTTAGCCTCTGTTTTTTTCTGTCAGGTATGGTTGTGCCTTACTATAAATCACTTTACATTTACCTTTGCAATGGCCTTATTCTACTTTACTCCACCCAATACTACATAAATGTTCTTTTTTCAACCCTATCCTGATCATTTCTCTGCTTTGTCCCTACTGCCTTATCCTAGCTCACCCTGACACACTGTGTCATGCCCTGTTTTACCCTGCATTGTTCCCACTTGCTCAGATCTTCCTTGTCTTAGGCTTCTTTGCTATAACCTACTTTTCCCTTACCATTTTTCTATTCTTTATGTTATTTATTTCCACTCTAGTAATTATTATTTCTTTCTTTAGCTTATTTTGGATTTAGTTTGCTCTTCTTTCTTTTTCTGATTGATTAAAGGTAAAAGATTAAGATACTGATTTTTATATCTTTCTTTTGTAATACAATAATTTACAGCAATAATTTTAGCTATAAGCACTGCTTACAATGCATATTTTAAGTTTTACTATGTTGTGTTTTTCTTTTCACTCATTTTAAAGTATTTTCTAATTTATCTTGTGATTTTGTTATTGACCCATTGGTTATACGGTGTTTACTTTCCATAGATTTCAGAATTTTCTAAATCTCCTTTTGTTATTGATTTCAGATTTCATTACACTGTGGTCAGAAAACATATGTTGTGTGATTTCACTCTTTTTATATTTATTGTGACTTGTTCTGTGGCCCAACATACAGTTGATTCTAAAGAATATATTCCCAAGTCTGTATTCATTTCTTGTGCTGCTAAAACAAATTACCACAAACTTACAGGTTTGAAACAATCCCCTCTCTTTTTTCTTTCACATTACATTTCCATAGATCAGAAGTCTAAGTGGGTCTCATTGTGATAGAGAATCAAGATGTTTACATAGCTGTGTTCCTTTCTTTGGGCTTCAGGAGAGAACCTGTTACATTGACTTTTTAGCTCCTAGAAGCCATCTGCATTCTTTTTTGTCTTATGCCCCTGTGTATCTTCAAAGCCAGCAATTGTCATTTGATTCTTTACTGAAACATGATTCTGACACTTTCTTTTCCTCTGTTTGGATAATCTTAATTAACTATCTTCAAGTTTTCTGATCCTTTCTTCTGCTAGTTCATATTTGCTATTGAGCTCCACTAGTGAATTTTTCATATCAGTGACATAAGAATTGCTATTTCATTCTTTAAAAAATACTTTATATCTCTTTGTTTATATTCTTTATTTGGAAGCATCAATCTCATAGTTACTTAGTTCTTTAAGAATGATTTCCTCTAGTTCTTTGAACAGATTAAAAACAGCAGTTTCAAAGTTTTGGTTTGTAAGTCCAGTATCAGAGCTTCCTCCAGGACAGTTCCTATTGATTGTTTCTTCAACAATATTTTATTTATTTGATTGTGTTACATTTTTTGTTGAAACCTAGATGATTTAGATAATTTTATGTGGAAAATCTTCAAGTCTTATTCTTCACATCCTTGACAGTGTTTAGTGTTGTTAGTGTTCTAGTTTTTGGCCATTCTAATAAGTATATGGTGGTAGCTTATTTTTTATTGTTTGTTTTTTTCAGCAGAGTTTCTAAACTAAGTATGTAAAATCTGTATTCTTTGTCATGGTTGACCACTGATATCTCTGTTCAGGTTGCACATTGGGCAGCTAGTGATTATACAAAGATTTCCTTAGGTACCGGCAGCCAATAAATCTCCTTATCTTTGCAGAAGGGCAATGTGTGTGGTATATTGGGGCATGCCTTAAACAATTAGCCAGGCAGTTTACACCTCCATTTTAGCTTTGACTTCCTGCTTGGTTAAAGCCTCTAGGTTAGTAAGAGGTGAAAGTTAAGGGCCTTTTCAGGTGTTTTCTGAGCATGTGCACAGCCCTACATATATGTACACAGCACTACACATTCATACGCTCTCTAATAAAAAAATAGAGGTAGTGAAGAGAGAAATAAAGGTTGGGTGAAAGCATTTCAGACAGCACTGTGGTTCTAAGAGACTTCTGCAAGGTCATTGAGGAGCTCTTGAACCAAAGATTCCCATCAGAGCAATCCTGCATGGCTCAGAAATTGACCTGTCTTTTTTTTTCTTTTTTAACTAAAGTTTATTGCGGTGACAATGGTTATTAAAGTTACATAGGTTTCTGGTATGCAATTCTGTAATACATCATCTATATATCACATTGTGTCTTCACCACCCAGAGTCAGTTCTCCATCCCTCACCATATATTTGATCCCATATACTATCATCTACCAGAAGAGATCCTTATAAATTTTCTATCAGTACCATATTTTCTATCACTGCCAAATCTCTCATAGTATACGATCCTTTTCAACTACTTTATTCTGAAGAACTACTTGGGCAATAAATATTATTCTAAAATAGCACAAATTGATGCTAGTTTTGAATGTTAATAGAAACTACCAGTAAGAATTGGTAAGAATAAAGGAGATAAAATCATTTATACTAAATTTAAAATGATTTTCTGTGGTGAGGGGAGATGATCTCACAATTGCAGATTTTAGATGTCATTGTAAAAAAGCCTTTTAAAGACTACTCTAAAAGCAAATATATAAGTGGTTATATCACAGAAATGATGAATAACAGATACATACTTATGACTTAGAATACAGTTCTAGTGACAACCTCATATGTAGATTTCAAAATTGTTTTCTCTAAAATCTCTTAGATGGTAGAGAACATGTTTTGCTCTGGAAAACTGTGTTAGATCACTTAAGAGGAAACTTTACTGATAATAACAACTGATATTAACTTTGCCAGTAGAGAGTGAAAAAATTGTTTCATGAAACTTGAAAGAGGGACAGTACATCATTTCTAAATATGCAGTTTTAATATATATGTGTGATTTATTAACTATTTTCAAAGTCAATATTATAAATAGACACTTGCTTAACTTCAATTTCAGAGTTTTCTACATTCAAGTTAGCTACAGACCCTAAAATTTTTTTCTTCTAGAAAAAATAGGAAAATTCCTGATATTCAAAATTATCTTATAAGTGAGCATATATGAAAAATTTCCCAGCCCTGCAAAATCTGCTTTATTTCTCATATGGAAAAAAAGATATGGTTGAAGTGCTGTTTTCTTGTTTTAATTGTTTGCTTTCATTTTCTATCACTGTCATAACAAATTATCAGAAATGTAATAGCTAAGAACAATACTAGTGTATTATCTTATATCTCTGTAGGTCATAAGTCCAACATGGATCTCACTGAGCTAAAATCAAGGCATCAGCAGAGCTGCATTTCTTCCTGAAGGCTCTAGGGGAGATTCGTTTCCTCTGCCTTTTTTAGTCTCTAGGAGCCACTCACATTCCTTGGCTTATGGCCCTCCACCTCCACCTTCAAAGCCAGCAATGGCAAGCTAAGTCCTTCTCATGCTACAGTCTCAGGGGTTCCCTGTAGCTGGAAATGGTTTTCTGCTTTTAAGGACTCATTAAATTAGACTGGACCTACCTGGATAATCCAAAATAATCCTCCCCATCTTAAAGTCCCCAACTTTAACCACATATGTAAAGTCTATTTTGCCATAAAAGGTAACATATTAACAGTTCTGAGAGATACGGAAATGGGCATCTTTTGATGGGGGCATTATTCTGCCTCCTATATTGTTACTTAAAGAAATAATAAAACTTGAATTAGTTATCAATTAATACCATTTTCAGACTCATGTCAATACAATAACATATCGGCAAATCTGTACTGTGTGTTTATTGTGCAAACCATTGGGTTCGGTGCTATAAAGTAAAATATAAAAAACTATGAAGGAGGCAGATGTAATGTGATTTTGCTTTCATGTGAAATCCAAAGAACAAAACAAACAAACAAAAACAGAAAAAAAACTCATAAAGAATATTTTGTGGGTTGCCAGATGAAAGGGGGTTTAGGGGATGGGTGCAAATGAGGAAGGGGTTAAGAAGTACCATTTGGTAGTTACAGAACAATCATGGGTACGTAAAGTATAGCATAATAATATATAGTCAATAATATTATAACAATGTATGGTGTCAGATGAATACTAGATTTGTCAAGATAATAGATAGGAGGGTCGTTGGGGGACAGGGTGAAAAAGTTGAAGGGATTAAGAAGTACAAATTTGTAGTTACACAATTGTCGTGGGAATGTAAAGCACAGGGATTATAGTCAATAATATGGTAATAACTATGTATAGTGCCAGGTGGGTAGTGGACTAGTCAGGGGCATCACTCCCATAATTATATAAATGTCTAACCACTATGCTATATACCCAAAATTAATATAAAATAATATTGAATGTCAATTGTAATTGAAAAAAAAATTTTTTAAGATTTTTTTTTTAATTTTTATTGGGGAATTGAGTGAATGGGAACAGCGCTGGGGAATTGGGGGAAGGGGACCAGACAAGTTGCTGTCATTTTGTTCTTCAGTCTAGTTGTGGAGGACGTTGCTTCACTGGCCCAAGTTGGCACCATCATTGCGCTCTTCCCAGGCGAGGCAGATCAGTCGGTGGCTGCTGGCCCCTCACGCTGGCTGCTGGCTACACACGGTAGCCCATGGCCACCCACTGCCACAGGGGCTGCAGCCCACGCCGTCGCCGGCGACCCACGGCAGCCCAGCTCCAGGTTGAGCTGTTGTTCAGCATCTTAGCTGCAGAGGGCAGTGTCACTGGCCCTCATATGTGGGATCCGAACCGGGGCCCTCTGGCATCCAAAGCCAGTTCTTAACCATCGCGCCACTCGGCCGGCCCTGTAATTGAAAAATTTTAAAGGGGGAGAAGGTGAAGGCAATAAGAAGTTTAAATTTCCAGGTATACAACAAATAAGTCATGGACATGTAATGTATGTCATAGGGAATATCGTGGATAATATTGTGATGGCATGGTACAGTGCCAGATAGTTGCTGGACTTAGCATAGTGTTCTCTTCTTTAGGTATGTAAATGTTGACTAACTATGGTGTATACCTGAAAGTAATATAATATTGTATGCTACCTATATTTTAATATAAATATTTCTAAAAAGAGCCATTTAGCACTTCTAAGTCTCAGCTTTCCCATCAGTGTGTAGAAGCATAGTATAATAATACTGTTGTTAATAATAATAATAATAATAATAATAATAATAATAAAAGTATGTATTTTATAGGTTTTTTTCTGAGGATACACAAAAGTAACCTAGGAACAATGAATGTCTAACACTCAATAAGAGTTTGCTAATATTTTTATTACCTAAATTTTGTAATAAAGACTGGTATACAATTGTTTCCTTTTATATCTGTTTAAAATTTAACACAGTTCATCTCATGGAGTAAGAGCCCAATAAATTATTGTACTTAGACATTCTTTTCACAGGTGTTTATTAAACCCCTTTTTATATAAAAAAAGAATGTAGTGTTTGTATATTACATTCTGTCAAATTCACACATATGTTCTCAAACAAATGAGTTTTTAATTAAAAAGTTACCTGGGTGATGTAACTCCATCTCTGGGGACATCCTATATACTCAAGAAAAGTGTATTACACTCATCCTTGTAAACACAAACATTTTAATCTTTCATGAGAATGTCTATAGAACCCTTCAATTTTAATCTTTGACTACTGACTTATTTGTTATTTTTCAGCAATAGAAACAAACAGTATATGAGGTCCCTTCACTTTTTATTTTATTAGAATGCAAAATATGTACAAGGTATGTGACCTAAAATAAAATAGGTTTACTTTGGCTCTGAGCTGCTCATCATGTTGGCTTTCCAATGAAGTCTTCCTGGGTAACATAACATGAAAGTGATTTTTTGGGCAAAAAGAGACTTTTATTATTCTCAGTTGCTTCATAGAATACCTTTCTGCAGGGATTTTTAATACATATTAACTTCAAAAAAACGTTATTGTGTGCATGGCAAAATTTTACCAAGAAGCTTGATGAATGACAAGTGAGAAGGAAAGTGACTTTGTTTATTGTGTTCCTCACATGAGTCATTCCTTAATTTAAATAACTGTGTGGTGATGTCACAGAAGTGGTGGCATGAGGAGTGCTTCTTTAAATATCCCCCTGGAAGATACAACAAATTGAAGAGCTATAATTCAACAAAGGATCCTTGTACAACATACAAGAACATGTGAGATCCATGCATCAAATCACCTAAAGGTGGGCAAATTGGGAGAGTAGGGGGGAAGCAAAGAGGAAATTCAGAGATGCGGCTGCAGGCTGCAGGATGCACAGCAGAGTTCTCTGCAGTCCAGAGCTCACTGCATTCCTGGGAGAAATAATTCAGGCTGCAGGTGCACCCCCTGTGGCACACAGTCCTGCCTGGGAGATCAGCATACAGTAAGTCCCCGACTTATGAACATCCGAGTTGCAAACTTTCACAGATACCAATGGACCTTGCATTACAAACATTCGTAGATGAGAACAAATCGTGGAAGTAGCTCACGTGTCTGCTGGACATTGGCACAGTTGTGCTGCTGTGTGCTTACTGTACAGTGCAATAGTGTACAGTACTACAGTGCTTAATCAGAGCCCATGATATCTGGAAGCAAGAGGAAAAGCAGTGGTGATGTGGAGGGGACTGCTAGGAAGCGCAAAGCAATAACCATGGAAACAAAAGTGAAAATAATTGAAAGATTGGACCAAGGTGAAAAGATGGTAGACGTCGCTCATTCTTATAACATGAGTCATTCAACCATTGGCTTTACATTATATACTGTATTTGTGTCAAAGGTGTATAGGACTCACTTTGTTGGCCTTACAAACAAATCCGACTTCCGAACGTTCTCCCGGAACAGAACTCGTTTGTAAGTCGGGGACTTACTATATTATACAGCCAAACACAGCACTCACGGTAGAGACCTTAGAGAAAAGATTGAATACAGAAGGGTGAGAATGGTGATTTAAGCCCTCAACTCCAGACAGAAAACAGAAAACAAAGACACAGAGCCTGGCCACCTACCCCCAACCTCCCAGAGCTTGCCTCACCCCTGCCCTCTCAGTGTTATAAGCAGACTCCAGAAAATTGTAGCAATCTCAGAATAAAGAACAGAATATTTACAGCCCTGAGAAATGGAGAGACAGTCCCTGCAGCTGCAAATGCACAGCATGACTGACTAATTCTGGAGATAGGGAGAGAACTTTAAGGACAAGAGAGCTATTAGCTGGTAGTTGCCATTGGACAGAGCCACAAACACACCAGCCACCTCTCACAGCCCAACCCACTCCCACCTTTCTGGATGAATCCCTGAGGGGGCACCAAGACCTGTTAAGACACACAGGCTCCACATCAGGCTTCAAGGGCAGCATTGGGATTTCAGAAGCTCAGAATTCTATTGCCCTCAACATCTACCCATGGAGAGAAGCCTTGAGACCCATGCAACATGCTCACAGAGGAGGAGGCAACCTTCCAGGTAACCCCCCACCCCCATCACATGAGAAGCCAGAACAGTGTGAGATATGATAAAATGCTACAGCGTGAGAGAAAATAAAGGCTGCGGTTGGACAGAAAATAAAACATTACAGCAACACCTACTGGAAAGCAAAACAAAGACCTCTTCTTATCAACCTGCTGCAGAACTCATTCCTCTAGATGTCCAGAGGAGAAATAATAATTAATAATTGCCATGAATAACCAAAGTAACAAGGCAGCTCAGGAGAAAATGAAAAGTCTCCAGAAAATGAACTTAAAGACATGGAAATATGTGACTTAAATGACAGAGAATTCAAGATTGCAGTTCTGAAAAATGCAATGCAAGATGCAAGAAAAATGAGATGCAAGAAAACAGTTTAATGAACTCAGAAACATAATCAATGACCAAAATGAACATTTTACAAAAGAGATTGAAATATAAAAAAAAGACTGAATAAAATTTCTGCAGATGAAAAACTCAATAAAAGAGATGAAGAATGAAATAGCCAGCTTAGGAAATAGAGCTGACCAGACAGAGGAAATAATCAGCGATATCAAAGATAGAAATCTGTAAATGACACATATGGAAGAAGAGAGAAACTTAAGAGTTAAAAGAAATGAAGGAAATTTACAAGAACTATCTAACTCCATCAGAAAGTGCAATATAAGAATAATGAGTATACCAAAAGGAGAAGAGAGGGAGAAGAGAACATAGTTGACAAGAACTTCCCAAACGTGTGGAAACAACTGGATCCTTGAATCCAAGAAGCAAACAGAACATATAATTACACAATCTCAACAGGCCTTCTCCAGGGCACACTGTATGAAAGCTGTCAAAAATTAATGACAAAGAATTTTCAAGGCAGCCAGGAAAAAGAAGATGGTAAACTTCAAAGGAAAGCTCACTTGAGATCACCAGATTTTTCAGCAGAAATTCTATAAACCAAGAGGGAATGGAATCGAATATTCAAACTATTAAACCAGAGAAATTATCAGCCAAGTATAGTATACCCAGCAACAATATCCTTTAGATATGAAAGAGAAATAAAGACCTTTGCTCTCATACAGAAGCTGAGACAATTTTCTAACACATGACCTGCATTACAGGAAATACCGAAGGAGGCTGTTCAACCTGAAAAAAACAAACAAAAATCAACAGAATACAAAACCATGAGCAGCTTCACAAACAGATATTCAGAAGCAAGAAATCGCAATCCATACACAAAATAGGGCATTATACACTTAAACATAACATGAAGGGTAAAGAAGAAAAAAAAAACATTTGAAAAAAGGAAAAAGAGATGAAAAAGACAACTTGATATTACAACTCAGCAATCAACTCACAGCACAGGGAAAGATAACTTGTGACAAAAAAACATAAAGGGGGAGAGAGTAAAGGTCTGGATCTGCAAAGGGGACAGGAGATGAGAAGCATGCTGAAGAAAAAGGACTACTACATATATGAAACGATCATTACATAAACTTAATGGTAACCACTCAAAAAAATATCCAGAACTGAGATATATAACATAAAAAAGAAGAAACACAGGGAAAAATAATAGAATGCCACGACGCGAAAATAACAGACAGTAACAAAAAGGCAAAGAAACAATGGAGACACCACGTCACTAGGAAAAAAAAAAGGTAGAATAATAGGAAGTCCTCATATATCAATAATCACCCTAAATGTAAATGGACTGAACTCACCAATAAAAAAGCAAGAGTAACAGATTTGATCAAAAAATAATAATCTCAAATATATGCTGCACCCAAGAGACACATCTTGGTATAAAGGACAAACATAGACTCAAAGTGAAAGTGTGGAAATTGATATTCCAAGCAAATGGTATTCTGAGAAAAGTAGGTGTAATCATACTTGCATCAGATGAAAAACACTTTGGGATAAAAAGCTACCAAGAGACAAAGATGGACATTTCATAATGATAAAGATGACAACACAAGAAGACATAATACACGTTCACATACACGCCCACTATCAGGGAACACCAAAATATCCAAAGCAACTACTAACAGAACTAAAGGGGAAAATTGACCAAAACACAATTGTAGCAGGGGACATAAATAAATCATTGACAGCTATGGATAGATCATCGAAACATAAAATAAATAAAGAAATATCAGCCCTAAATGACACATTAGATGAAATGGACATAATTGACATTTATAGAGCACCTCATCCTAGAATATCAGACTATACATTCTTTTCTACTGTATATGGAACATTCTCAAAGATAGACCATATATTAGGATATAAAACTAGCCTAGGCAAATTTAAGAATTGAAATCATACCAAGCATATTCTCTGATCACTAGGCTTTGAAATTGGATATCAGCTACAAAAAGAAAGCAGGAAAAACACAAATGTGGAGATTAAACAACATGCTCTTAAAAAACTACTAGGTCAAAGAAATAATAAGAGGAGAGGTCAAAAGATACATTGAAAAAATGAGAATGAAAATTCATCTTATCAAAATTATTGGGATCCACCAAAAGCAGTAATACAAGGGACATTTATATCACTACAGGCCTATCTCAACAAACCAAAAAAAAAATCCCACATAAACAACCTAACATTATGTCTTAAAGAACAAGAGAAAAGAAGAACAAATGAAACCCAAAGTTAGCAGACAGAAGGATATAATAAAACTCAGTGCAAAGCTAAATGAAATAGAGAACAAAAGACAATAGAAAAAATTAATGCAACAAAGAGCTGATTCCTTGAAATGATTAATAAAATTGACAATTCCTTGGCTAGACTCACTAAAATGAAAAAGAGAAAAGACACAAATAAACTCAAAAATAAAAGATTACTTACCACAGTTACCGCAGAAATACAAAGGATCATACAAGAATACAATGAAGGACTGCATGCTACCAAATTCAATAACCTAGAAGAAATGTACAAGTTCTTAAAAACATATAACTTTCCTAGACTGAATCACGAAGAACTGGAAAATCTACATAGACGAATCAACAGTAAGAAAATTGAATTAGACATCCAAAACCTTCCCAAAAGCAAAAGTACAGGTCCAGATGGCTTCATTAGTCAATTTTACCAAACATTCAAAGAAGTGTTAACACCTGCCCTACTCAAATTCTTCCAAAAAATTGAATAAGAGGTAATACTTCCTAATTCATTTTGTGCAGCTAATACTACTCTGATATGAAAACCTGGTAAGGATAACACACACAAAAAATAATATTACAGACCATTATCTCTGAACAATATACAAGCAAAGCTCCTAAACAAAATTCTACCAAATTGAATGCAGCAATACACTAAAAAGTTTATATATCATGATCAAGTGGGATTTTTCTCAGTGTCACATATGCAGATCAATCAATAAAACAAAAAATAAAAGTCATATGATTATATCAATGGATGCAGAAAAAGCATTTGACAAATAACATTCATTTATGATTAAAACACTTAATAAAATGGGTATAAAAAGAAAACACCTGAACATAATAGTGGTCATACGTCTTTTGCTCTACATTCAGGAACAAGATAAGGGTGCCCCCTATCACCACTGTTATTCAACACAGTACAGGAAGTCCTAGCCAGAGCAATCAGGCAAGAAAAACAAATAAAAAGCATACAAATTGGGAGTGAAGAAGTTAAATTGTCACTTTTTGCATATGACATAATTCCATATATAGAAAACCTGAAATACTCTACCAAAAAGCTATTAGAAACAATAAACAAATACAGGAAAGTTGCTGGCTACAAAATCAACATACAAATCCACTGAATTCATATATACTTACAATGAAATTTCAGGAAAAGAAACAAAAAATATCAATTCCTTATGTAATTGCAACAAAATGAATGAAATACCTAGGAATAAACTTAATCAAGGATGTAAATGACCTATATGAGGTATGAAAATTAGGTTCATGAACTCATCCTGAAAAAGGTGTTACATATCTTATTGCTGAATATCATTATGGTTAAGTTTGAAGTACTCCCCTTGGAAAGCTATGCACCAACGCCAGTGCCTAGTCCACCCTTCAAAGAAATTTTGGAACTCTTTCTCTGGAATGGCCATCAGAGCTGTCATCATATTACCCTTAATGTCCTGAATGTCAACAAAATATCTTCCTTTCAAAATTTTGGTGATCTTTGGGTAAAGAAAGAAGCCATGGGGGGCCAGATCAGGTGAGTAAGGAGGGTGTTTCAACAGAGTTATTTGTTTACGGCTAAAAACTCCCTCACAGACAGTGCAGTGTGAGCTGGTACATTGTCATGATGCAAGAGCCATGAATTGTTGGTGAAAAGCTCAGGTCATTTTCATCTAACTGTTTCAAGCAGCCTTTTCAGCAGTTCCAAATAGTAAACTTGGTTAACTGTTTGTCCAGTTGGTACAAATTCATAATGAATAATTCATCTGATATCAAAAAAAGCTAGCATAATTGCTTTGACTCATGATTTAGACTGACAGAACTTTTTTGGCTGTGGAGAATTGGATGACTTCCATTATGAACTTGGACGATTTGTTTCAGGGTCTTATTGGTACACCAATGTTTCATCCATCACAAGTGATAATGAGGCTCAAGACATTGTCTTGCCTCTCTAAAAGGTCTTGGCAAACTTCAACTCTCCTTTGCTTTTGTTCACAGGTGGGCTCCTTCTTGATCATTTTTGCACATACATTTCTCATGACAAGATTTTCAGTTAAGACTTTCCTAACTGTTTCTCTATCGATGTTTACTTAGTTTACTATACTTCTAACAGTCATCTGATGATTTTGAGGCACAATTTGATGAATTTCTGCAATGTTTTCATCAGTTCTGCTTGTTACTGGCTGCCCAGGCATCTCTTCATCTGTGATGCATTCTGTCCCCTTAGAAAAACATTAATCCCATTTGTACACTGCCATTTTCTTCATGACATTATCCCCATAAACAGGGACTAACATGTCCCTGATTTCACTTCCACTCTTGCTAAGTTTAACAGGAAATTTAATGTTTGTTCATTGCTCTAATTTAAGCTCAGAAATTCTCGTGATTGCACACAAAAACACGCAACAACAATAATGATTTCCACTCTGCAAGACATTGCCACACATTGACACAAACTCAGCTGTAAGACTTTGATATACCAAGGTGATGAAATCTTACCAAGCTGTTTGTAGTGTTGCCAATTTAAGCACACACTGACAAGTTTGTGACCTTAATTGTCAGATCTTGTACCCTGAAAACTATGATTTTTAAAAAGAAATTGAAGAAGACATGAAGAAATGGAAAAACATTCTGTGTTCATGGATTGGAAGAATCAACACAGTTAAAATGGCCACATAACCCAAAGCAATATAGAGATTTAATGAAATCCCCAGTAAATTCTAATGGCGTTTTTTAAAGAAATAGATTTTAAAAATCAGATTTGCATGGAATCATGAAAGAACACAAACAGCCAAAGCAATCCTAAGATAAAATAACAAGGCTGGAGGTATCACACGCCCTGATTTCACCTTGTACTACAAAACAATAATAATCAAAACAGCAAATAAGTCAGTCAGAGAAAGACAAATACCATATGATCTCACTTATACGTGGAATCTAAAAAACTGAATAAATGAGAAATGTAAACAGAAATAATCTCAGAGACACAGAGGAAATGCTGAGGGTTACTAGTTGGGAGGGGGTGGGGATGAAGGAGAAGGGGAAGGGACAAGACAATACAAAGTGTTAATTACAATATGGCCTCAGGGATAGAAAAGACAGTCTGGGGTATATAATCAACAATGTTGTAAATGGTTTTTTGGGGGCCAGTTGTACTCATGTCTTGTTAGGGAGACCACTTCATAGATAGTATAGAGGCCTGACCACCACACTGTATTTCTGAAGCTGATGTTGAATAATATTGTATGTCAACTATAATTATATATACATATAGTCACAGGATGTGGAGTACAGTGTGGGAATGGAGTCAATGGAATTGTAATAGATAAGTATGATATTGGGGATGGGAGGGCAGTGGATGAGGGGAGGGGAGTTGTTACTTTGTGAGGGGTGTAAAGTATAACTATTACATGGTTCTGTACACCTGAAGCTAATAAAACAAAAGAAAACAGCATGGTATTGGGTGAAAAACAGACACACTGACCAATGGAATAGAATTGAGAACCCAGAAATAAACCCACATACATATGTGGAGATAATTTTCAATAAAGGAACCAAAAACATACAATGGAGAAAAGAAAGTCTCTTCAATAAATGATGATGGGAAAATTGTAAAGCCACATGCAAAAGAATGAAAGTAGACTGCTATCTGTCACCATGTACCAAAAGTAACTCAAAATGTATCAAAGACCTAAACATAAAACCCAAAATAATAAACTGCATAGAAGAAAACATAGCTACTAAACATATGGACCTTGGGTTCAAAGTGGATTTTATGCATTTGACCTCAAAGACATGGGAAATAAAAGTTAACATAAATGAATGGGACTATATCAAACAAAAGATTTTCTGCACTCCAAAAGAAACCATCAACAAAACAAAGAGGCAACCAAACAAATGGGAGAATATACATATTTGCAAACAATGCCTCCTATAAGGGGCTAATATCCAAAATATATAACGAACTCTTACAACTCAACAAAAAGACAACCAATCCAATTTAAAAATGGGCAGAGAACATGATCAGAAACTTCTCCCAGAAAGACAACCAAATGGCCAACAGATGTATGAAATAATGTTCAACTTCACTAGCTACTAGGGAAATGGAAATCAAAACCACAATGTAATAACACCTCACACCTGTTAGAATGGCTATCAACAGCAGAAATAATAACAAGTGTTGGAGAGGTTGTGCAGAAAATGGAACCCTTATACACTGTTGGTGGAAATGTAAGTTGGTGCAGCTGCTATGGAAGGCAGTGTGGAGGTTCCTAAAAAAATTAAGAATAGGAGCCAGCCGAGTGGCTCATTGGTTCAGAGTTGGCTTGGGAAAGCGAGCTCTGAGCAGCAGAGCCACTGGTTCAGATCCCACATGGGCCAGTCACACTGCACCCTCTACAGCTAAGATGGTGAACAACAGCTCGACCTGGAGCTGGGCTGCCATGAGTGGCCGGCGATGGCGTAGGCTGCAGTGAGGCTTCTGTGGGCTGCCGTGAGCTGCAGTGAGTGGCCTTCCAATGGTGGGTGACCAACTGCCTCAGCCAGGAAGAGCACAATGATCACAATACCAACATGGACCAGTGAAGCGACGTCCTCCACACTTAGACTGAAGAAAAAAAGGACAGCAACACGTCTTTTCCCCTTCCCCGATTCCCCAATGCTGTTCCCTCTCCCAATTCCCCAATAGAATCTTAAAAAAAAAATTAAGAATAGAATTACCATATGACCCAGCAATCCCTCTCTTGTGTATCTGCCCTCAAAATCTGAAAACATTCATCCATAAAGATGTATGTACTCCAATGTTCATTGTAGCATAATTTACGGTGGCCAAAACATGGAAACAACCATAGTGTACTTCGATAGGTGATTGGATAAAGAAGATGTGGTACATATACACAATGGAATACTACTCTGCCATAAGAAAAGATGAAGTACTGCCATTTGTGACAACATGGATGGATCTTGAAATTATTATGCTAAGTGAATGAAGTCAGACAGAAAAAGTCAAGAACCACATGACTTCACTGATATGTGAGATATAAAACTGAAAGCATCAAAGGAACAAGACGAGCAAATAAAGAAACAAAAACTCATAGACACAGACAAGAGTTTTGTGGTTACCGGAGGGTCAGGGGGCAAAGAGAATTGTAGAAGAGGGTAAAGGGGTTCAAATAAATAATGATGGAAGAAGAACTGACTGTGTTTGGTGCAATATATATAGATGATGTATTATAGAATTGTACACTTGAAACCTATGTAGTTTTGCTGACCATTGTCAATTCAATAAATTTTAATTAAAAACAAAAATTAAAGAATTGTGAAGCTGGCACAATGTTGAGCATTCTTTAAAGCAAATATATACTGAATATGCGAAGAAAATACTTGTGACCCACATGTCCAGGTATAGATTAGAGACATCACGACAAACTTAAAGAGGAAAAAAGTTTCAACTTAAATTGGTCCACAAGCACTTCAGTGGAACCAGGTGTAAAAAGTAATCACCATACTTAGTTATCCATGCTGCAGTAATGACAGCGAGATGGGTCTTTTTTTTTTCTGATTGTAAACTTGATACATATTGTTTTTTATTTTCAATTTCAAATAAAGGGAAATAATTATTTGAAAATTTGAAAGAACGAAAGAAAGAAACAAAGAAAGAAATAGAAAGAAAAAAAAATATATGAAGCCCCTATTATAGCAAGAAACTGCTGTGAGGGCTCCCAAAAGATTTCAGGAGCTTTGAAATTTCTGTTTTCCCAAATTTGTCTCTGGTTTGCTGGTTTGCAGTCTAGTAAGCCTAATTTGTAAAAATAACCCGGTGGGATGTTTCTGATTGAGAATAGAAATTTTATCCAATATCCAGTATTGAGTTATCCTAAACTCAAAACCAACTCATGTTTAGAACACCAGCAACATTCAGCTTTGATTAATCTATCAGATTTTGTAATAAAATATATCTAGAAAGAAGAAAACTACCTTGAAAAAATATCTATAATATTTAAGTTTAGCTTATATTCAAGTTTTGTGTCATTTTGAAAAATGAAAAAAATTTTAATTACATATCAATGTATAAGGCACTACAATCTTTCAAGGTTTAGGATCTTAGTCAAATTCTACTAAAAATTCTTGCATGTGAAACCACTGTGGTCTGTGTGGCTAATCACTGAATGAGGTGTGTTCTGGAAGAGGGTCTTGGAGCAAAGTTAGCATGAATGGGGATGAGCCATTTCTAAGTATTCTTGCCAAAGCTGAACTTTGAGTTATTATAGAAACTATTCAATTTCTAACTTCCAAATTGCCACTCACTTTTTAACTATTAGAGCCTGACACAACATAGCAGCTTGGGAAAGCCTTCTCGTTGGTTGATTGCTAGCTGTTTGCCTCAGGGACTGTTTTGTAGAGCCTTTAGAATAGCTGCCTGTTTCCTGACCCTGTGCTCTTTCTGCAACACATGCACCTGACAGATTTCCTTGCCAAGTCTGACTGGCCATTGTTCAGGTAACAAAGCCCCTTAAAGCATCTTTGAAAGGCCTTTTTTCTTTGGAAAGAGCATCTTGCAAACCCTCACAATTTTGTTTCCTTGGATACTAATTGGTTTTTAAGCCTGATGGTTTTACAAAAGTTAGCTAAAATTCCAAGTTGCCTTTGACATATTCAAGTACCCAAATGGATAGACATCTGCAGCTGATTTTCTCTTTCAGGTGATCTAGGCTTTGTCTATGTAATCCCAGTTTTATATTGTAGGGTTGAGGGTGAATATAGCCATTTTAAAAATAGACGTTAATTAAATGTTAACAGATTTCATTCACTGGGGAGAAAAGATTCTTGTATTTCAGAGTTTCTTTTTAGGAAGGAGAAAATAGTTAAAGCTTACAAAAGACAAAAACAAGATTTTTACCACTCTCATTACATTGATTAGCAATACAGATATAGGCCTTTCTAGGACTATGTATAGAAATTGGCAACTCTCAAAATAGTGACCCTGCTTCAAATGATCCCAGCACACCTGCCTTTACAATAGAACTCAGAAAGTGAAATTAGTTCTCAGAAATGTTCCACTACAAAACAGTCATATGTATAGAGAAGTACACACACACACACAAATTGTAGAAACCTTATCACTTCAAAATACAGCCTTGCTATCTACTTGAAATTTGGTTGAGCCAACTAATTTTATTTTATTTATTGTTACTCACTATTGCTGAATAGCTTCCCTTCAAGCTTGCCCATTCTTTACCAAAATGCTGAGGGCTTAGTGATTTAAGTCGGCATACTTGGACACAGGCAACTTTGGCTAGATGTATGCATGCATAGGAAGAAAATTTAATAGAATCACACATATTATCTTTATCTCATCTCAATCTAGAAAAATAAAGATTTTTAAATATAATTCCCAGACTTGTTCACAAGTGTGGAGAAATATTTAAAATTGCTTTAATTTCACAAGTACAGTTAAAGCAACATCCATGGGTTTTCACAGATGGCGATATTATTAAAATGCTCAAGTCATTACATGCTCTTCTAAAAACATTCATATTAATGTGTCTCTTTATTCATTCATTATTCAGCTCATTCTATAAAAATAAGACAAAGTAAAAAACAAACTTAAAGAAGGAAGAAAAGAATAATAAGCTTAAAATCAAAGAAAAGCTTCTCTGTAGATAAGCAATTTTCTAATAATGTGAATATATACTTAAGTTTGGATAAATCTTTTTTATTAGTAGTGTTGTGTATGTGGTTTTATTTAGTGGTTACATTTATTCATTGAAAAAATTCATTCATAATAAACATTGTAGAAACCTGGGAAACCTTTGAAGCTGTGAATTCTCTTTACTGAGTCTTTTTTATGTATAGCATAAAACATATCAAAATGGTCACAGATGAACTTATCAAGTGGAAATGCTTTGACGATTAAGGTAATAGCTTGTCCTCTGCTCATGTTACATTTTACAGGAAAAACTTTGAATGACAAGAACAACAGCAATATCTTGATTCCTTGTCGGGAAATTACAATTCAAATCCTTATGAATATATTCACAATGCTGCTTGAAAAACAATCTAACTTCAATATAGAAGAGTTGTCACAGAGATTTGGTCATGTTGGTGAACTAGGAAATATTTTGATTTTGGCCCTCTGATAATGGCTAAGTTATATATTTTTTAAAAATATTCCTTGTGCACAATTGGGATTTTGAGAGCGTACTGGGGTTGGAAGGAGGGTTCTCCATATAATTAATGAATCAGTTTAGCTAAAGACTGGAGAAGGACTTACAAAAAAGTAGAAAGATGAAACTTATTCATTAGTTAATGAAATCAAGTTGTTAGTGCTCCAAATTAGGCTTAATTGGATATACACATTTGGAGCCTTATTGAGAAACATTATTAAAACCCATGTTCGCTAACACCAGTAATTGATTAAATACTTGTTTATTACAAATGATGAAAATTCCTATTCAATGAATGTGATTTTCAAATTACTTTTCATTAATGAGAATTCTTTACTTGTTTTTACATAGTGAGCTATGTAAATGCCTGAACACCTGCAAATAAATCATCTGACTCCTATTTCAGAAGAACAATAGATGTGATATTTTTAATTATGTTTTAGGAGGGAGATTCCAAGATCAGCAAACAGTTTATTTTCTCCTAAGTACTTTGACTGCTTTTAAAAGTAATCTGTCACCAGGTGGAAAATGGTATTTTTATGATAGTTCATATGACCATATGTTCCAATATGCTTGGGAAAGATCTCAATTATACCTGTTCTCCTATACTAACTAATCATAGCATCTCACCTCCTTTTCAGTCTCTGAAGTTTCCAAATTTGACCAACTAATGTTATGGTCACCCTAATGATAACTTCATGGTCAACGAGCATTGCCTAGTCTAAATTTGGGTAAACAGGTTCAGTGTCTTTCTACCATGGTAACTGGTAACATT
Organism: Hipposideros armiger; assembly: GCF_001890085.2. Taxonomy (NCBI): domain Eukaryota; kingdom Metazoa; phylum Chordata; class Mammalia; order Chiroptera; family Hipposideridae; genus Hipposideros; species Hipposideros armiger. The sequence goes on from NW_017731895.1 coordinate 204,148, forward strand.
TCTTTTTATATACAGCATTTCTTCCTTAGGCTAAATAATTGTCGGTATTTTTTATGTGTCAAATTTTCTTTGAATTATATCTGGCATTTTCTACAGCCTCCCTCATGCTTAAGCCAGTCTAGAAATCAATAGGATTCATGTTTTTCTGGAGCCTTCCATCTTCTAGTCTATTCTGAACTTGTTACACTTTAGCTCTGCTGAATAACTACTATCCTGGGACTTCCATTTGCCATGATTTGTGGAATTTTAGATTAAAATAATTTTGCCTGAGAATTTTGAACACTGTCTTCTAGCTTGTGGTGTTACCATTAAGTTTGATGCTGTTCTTCTTGATCTCTTAAATGTAACCTATTTATTTTGCTCTTTGGAAGCTTATCTTTGAACCAAGTCCTAAATTTCATGATTGTTTCCTTTAGCGGGTTTTTAATATTTCTTTTGGTTTTAGACAATTAGTAAGTCTTCCAATAAAGGAGCTGATAGCCTTTCATTATAGGAATTAGTTTTCATCTGCCCCTTTGATGATTTCCTGATCTCTATTTTATCTTAGTTGAGTTGAGCCGTTACAATGGTGAAGCATACCTATTAAACACAAATATCTTTCAAGAGCCCATTAAAAATAATTTCTGAGAACCTACCACAGACATTGGCACAAATGGAAAAAGTAAATAAAAGTATGTACTGTACAGCATAGGGAATGTAGTCAATAATATTGTGATAGCATAATACGGTGTCAGATGGTTGCTGGACTTACCATGGTGATCACTTCTTTAGGTATATGCTGAATAACTATGGTGTACACCCGAAACTAATATAACATTGTATGCTAGCTATATTTTAATAAAAATTTTTCTTTTTCAAAGATTTTATTGGGGAACTGGGGAAGCAGAACAACGTTGGGGAATCGAGGAAGAGGAACAGACAAGTTGCTGTCCTTTTGTGTTCTTCAGTCTAGTTGTGGAGGATGTCTCTTCACTGGCCCATGTTGGTATTATCATTGCGCTCTTCCCAGTTGAGTCAGTTGCTTGCCAGCCATTGGACAGCCACTCATGCTGGCTCACTGCAGCTCATGAAAGCTCATGCCTGCTGCCGGCCAGCCCCACTGCAGCCTATGTTATCGCGAGCGACTCACAGCAGCCCCAGCTCTTGGTCGAGCTGTTGTTCATCATCTTAGTTGTAGACGGTGCAGCATCACTGGCCCGCATGTGCGATCTGAACCAGGGCCCTGCTGCTCAGAGCTGGCATCCTCAGCCAACTCCTAACCAACACACCACTTGGCCAGGCCATAAAAATTTTTAAAGAAAAGAACAATCATGATCATCTAATAGAAAATGTTAAAATGAAATATTTGCTTATGTCTAGTCTTTATTGATAGTGATTTTTCTTTTTTGCCTGGAACCATCTGTTTCAAAGGAGATGTGACAGGCATATTATGATAACAGAGTTTTGTCCTCCCCTCACCATGTCATATTGCACCCTAAAATTATTTACTGGAAAGTTTTTCTATCATTTATATCTTCAGGTGCAACTTGTTACTCCTTTGGCTTTTAGGTACCACCACATTCAACGATGATTCTTAGTGAGCCATAATTTTGTGAAAGGTATCCAAATGGTTCTTCTGAAAATAATCTTAGAAGGTGATTTTGAATAGTACTATCATTGAATACCCTGTCATCTAGAGTTAGTGGCCCAGAAGAGGTGACCCATGCTTAAGCAGGACATGAAGGTGATATCAAATATAATCTCCAAAAGATTAGCTTATTTTCCAAGTTTCTTCTGCTTTTTAACATTAAAAAACTTAGTACTACCAAGTAACATTTAAGAAATTCAGGAATTGGGTGAATTGTAGCAATGCTTGAATAAAAGTTTCTGAGAGGATTTAAAAGCTACTTACTACTCAAATTCAGCTGCATCATGGGGTCTCAACCTAAGTGGAATCGGCAAACTGTTAAGAATTTTATTAGCTGTGGGACCACTGCTCTTTACGAACAAGAAACAAACCTCTCTTACCACATGCCCATCTTCTGCAGCATACCAGTTCTCAGTGTTTTGGGCATTAAGGGGAATGCTTAACTGATTAATCATGATGGGGCAGGAACTGCCTATCATCTTCTGTGCGGCAGGACATTTATTGAGAATGGGGGCCTTTGCAAAAAGCTATACTGCATAACCTCCTTGGACATTCAGAAGACCAATTCTCTTTTACCATTAGCAACTCTCTCCACACCCCCATCAACATACACACAGTACACACATAACCAAATTCTCAGGTTATCTCTAAGCATAAGAAAATTAAAGAATATCTTATCCATTGTGATGTAATTTCCAGAAATAATTTTTAAAAATACCAATGTACTGATTCATTAATTCAATGAAGCCTAAATGTGGCATATAACTTACACACACACACACACACATTGCAGTGCCAACAAAATGTATACACATGACTTGTATTAATAATTTGTTATTGGTGTACAATGAGTATTACAATTGTAATACAGTTTTTTCCCCTTCTTAAAATGTGTGTACATTTTTTGGCACCGTGTGTGTGTGTGTGTGTGTGTGTACTCATATTAAGACGCACACTGTGAAACTGTGGATCTAAGGTAAAGATAAGATTTTTTTAAAAACTGTCAGTTAAAATAATAGTTGACTTCTCAAGTGCTACAATGAAAGTCAGAAGACAGTGAAGTAAAACTCTCAAACTGCCAATAAAATAATCTGTGGACCTAGAATTTCATTCCCATTTAAATATGCTCATCTTTCAGTGATTAATGTGAAATAATAACATTTTTAAACAAGTAGACACTCACTAAAGGAAATTTTAAAGAATGGACTTCAGGCAGCATAAAAGTAATCCAGGTACAAAATTAATCATAGTAAACCAGGGATGCAATAACAAAGGAATAACAAAGAAAGAGGAATAAAAAAGAACTTCTCTGGGAAAATGTAGCAATGTCTGAGTTAAAAATTTTCTATAAAGTCTCTCTTAAATATAAACACAGTAGTTCCATTTCCAGTTTTTTGAGATACCTCCATACCAATTTCCGTAATAGCTGCACCAGTCTGCAGTCCCACCAACAGTGCACCAGGGTTCCCTTTTCTCCACATCCTTGCCAGCATTTGTTCTTTGTCAATTTATTGATGATATCCATTCTGACCAGGGTGAGGTGGTATCTCATTGTGGTTTTTATTTGCATTTCCCTAATGATTAGTGAAGTTGAACATTTTTTCAGATGTCTGTTGGCCATCTGTATGTCCTCTTTAGAAAAATGACCCTTCATGTCCTCTGCCCATTTTTTAATTGGGTTGTTTGTTTTTTGGATATTGAGTTGAATGGAGATGAGAGAGAAGGTGAGGGGATTAGAAAGCACAGATTGGTAACCACAATATTGCCATGGGGATACGAAAAACAGTTTGGGGAATATAATCAATAATGTGGTAAAGATTTTGTAGGGTGTCAGATGGACACTTGTCTTATTAAGGAGATCACATCATGGATGGTGTAGATACCTGACCACTGCACTGTACACCTGAAGCTGAAGCTGAATAATACTGAATGTCAACTATAAATATATATATATATATATATATACACACACACACACACACACACACACATTCACAGGATGTGAAGTACAGCGTAGGAAACAGAATTAATGGAATTGTAACAGCTATATACGATGTCAGAGAGGTAGTAGATTGGAAGAGAGGGGTTATCACTTTGAGAAGGGTGTAAATGTCTAACTATTGCATTGTTTTGTACACCTGAAACTAATAAAAAAGAAAAAATATATTAGGATTAAGAATTGATGTTCTACTCCAGATACTTCCAACTTAATCATGTCACCTTACTTATTATTTTTCTTTTCATGAACTAAGGTCTGTGTCAAAAATGTATTCCAATGTATTTATTCATGGTACTGAGCAAGAAATTGGTTTCTTTAGGCTTTCTCTTTCTCTATCTCTATCTCTATCTATATCACTATCTCTATCACTATCTCTATCTCTAGTTATCTGATTCCTTCAAAAAAGCTCAAATTGTATTAAATCCCATATATTTTCTCTACATCTGATAATTAACAAATAGAGACAATAAGCCCCAGAAAATATAGGCAAGTCGTTCAATATTACATACAAAATATATCTGGAATCTGACTGGAAAGTAAGGCCTTCTTTTGTACATATGCTCAATAATGTGTGGGACTTATGCTTATGTACACTAATGAATAGTGCTAATTGTTAATAGATACATGGTCACTGGGTCCAAGAAGTATCAAATGCCTACACCACCGATGGATAAATAGCCAGACCCAGAAATGACATTAAGTGGGGAGAATAAAGTGCCTATTAAAAGAAAAAATATATGCTGATTGACTTTAAGAGGTGTACAGACCAAGGAAGGCCAACAGGGAAGCAGAAGCATTTATGCATATGCCAAATCCATCCCAGAGGCACCAACTGGGATTTACTGTTTCATCAATGATGGCAAAAGCACAGAGAAAGTTTTATATTAATTATTCTAAATTTACCAGCAGATATTAATTGACATACATTATAGTTCTCTGCAGATCACAAACTTAAGGTAAGTGTTTACATTTTGACTCTTAACACTGTCCAGCTCTGTCACTGGTACTTTAAGCTTTCATATTCTTCCTTTTCCATTGTGATTTTAGGCCAATTTCAATTAACTTTGAATTATCTGGTATTTCTGTAGCCAAAGTTAGTTATTCATCCCAAAAGTAGCTTCTGAGTTTAAATATTCCTTTCAACTCTACCAGGGATAACACATTTGTGATATGTGCAGTCACCTCTTTCCTGGTACCACAGCAAGCATTGCTAATTGATCACATGATTTCTACCACTGGATCCAGATGATCACAATATAGCACCTACTAAGTGCAAAGTACTGTTACAAACACTTTAACGATATTAACAAATCTCATCTCCAGATCAACCTTATAAGATAGCTATTTCCTTTATCTATTTATACATATAGGACAACTGAGGTACAAGTTTAAATAACTTCACCAAGATCACACAAACATCACGTGTAGAACTAGAATTTGAATCCAGGCAGTCTAGCTCCAGATTGTAATGTGTTTTACCTCTAATGCTATATTACCTTATGTTCTCCAACGGAAAAAGCTTCCATGCTTAACCCCAAATGACCAAAGGCATTATTCCTATAGATTCCACCTCTTTTCCACTGATACAAAAGAGGAGAAATATGACCAGAATGATAGCCACACACAGTCATAATTCTAACTGATTTGTCTCCTGTTTGGAGGTGTTGAGTAAAAAATTAACCTCACAGAATCACACAATAGGCAACCTGAACTATGATATACAAATTTGATTATTTAAACCCTGGGTCTGGAACAAGAATGTGACACTGCTTTGTTAGTTTCCTGATGTGAAGGCTACAGTGACTGATTCCTCAAAATTTGGTGGTCACACCTCATACTGGAGGATCTGCAGCCCTATTAGGTGGGTAATTAAGAAAGTTTGAGACAATACTTGGAATGAACGGTAGTAAAATGGGCCCATAAGTTAAGAGAGCCTCCTAACAACTACCACTGATGCTGAATTAGTTTGTTAGATGCCATGACTTGGGAAAATAGAAATCTGGGTTTTTCTTAGGACAAGTAGGTTTTGACATATGAGGATTTAGGGAGGGAGAAAGAAAATGGAAAATGAAAGATCAAGTTAAGTTACATGCCTGGAAATGCTAGAATGCCAAATATTGTAGAGGGACCTACACAATTAGACAATAGTACCAAAAAGCATTGTGTAATTGGGAGCCAAAGGTATGGCAAAGGTAAAATCAGTCAGGTAAGCTAAAATGGTATAGCACCAGAGACAAGAGTAGTAGTTGATATATGGGTATCGTTCCTGGCTCTTCTGCAAGCATCATTTCTCTGCACATTTTATCATAAAATATCCCACTACAGAGTTCTTATTTATTAAATGACAAGTACTGGACCAAATTATCTCAAAAGACTCTTCCAGCTCTATTCTTCGATGATTCTATGATTCATAAATTTACAAAGACTTGGAATTTTTACTTCTCTGAACTCTGCAATAAAGCCATTATTAAAAGCATTGCTTTGGGCAGGCTGCTAAATTTAAAAAAATGAATTATTACCACACAGGCCTGGTATTTTTTTTCTTAGCATGCTATTACAGGGCCTCAAGTCACCTTAGGATCCCTGCCTTTAATTTTTCCCAAGGGGCTTCTAAATCTGTTATTCAGTCAAGCAACATTTACTGAATTCCTACAATATGTGTGTTCACTGGTTTAGGCCTTAAGAAGACAAAGATGAATAAAACAGACTCACGATTTTAAAGACAATCATAGTATAGTAGGGGGAACAGAAATGTATGTCATGAGGACAATATCATGGTAGAGATATGAATAGGATACTATGGGCACAGAGCAAAGGAGTATTAATAACTCTCCTTGAGAGGAGTGATAATGGAAAGTGTCTAAAGTGGAGATTTTATATTATATCATTCTTCAAATTGAGGTGTGTGCTTGTGGGAAAATGTTGGGCAGAGCATGCCAACCAAAGAGAAGAACATGAGTGGATGAGCAGAGGTGAGAAATAGCATTATGAAAAAGATGTTTATTGTTTTTGTCCTCTCTCTACTGCATTTCCTTTTTTGTTGTGGTTATATGTTTTACTCTAACAATGTGATGGGACTGTTAAGCATCTTACACTGCCTTCATGGCTTTAGGATGGGCATATGACCCAGATACAGCCAATCATAATATACTATTCCCCAAAGCATAACTGTTCATACAAAGGATGGCATATTACCCAAGCCAGGTCAATCAGACTCTTTCCCTAGGGTTTTAGCATACCAAAGTAGCAAATGAAAAGCAGCAGGTTACAAAAACCAGGACAACATACTCTGGGATGAGGCTGCCTGGGTACAAATATAAATTCCATAACTTATTATCTGTGTGTGAACTTAGATAAGTTAATCGATCTTCTATATCTTAGTGTCCTCGTTAGTAAAATAGGGACCTCTATATAGGCCTACATCATAGTATTATGAGGATTGATGTGTTCATACATGTAAAACACTTAGAATATTTCTTGCACACAGTAAATACATATTAAATATTTTCGATATTATTGTTTTTGTATTTTCTATGCTATTGTTACATACTAACTACTGATTGCAATGGGATTCGTCCATTGACAGGATGCAAGATTTGAATTACCACTATAGCAACATTTCTCAACATTGGCACTGTTGACTAGATCTTGCACAAGATAGTTCTCTGTTGTGGGCTGTTGTCCTGTGCATTGAGGATATTTAGCATAATTTCTGGTCTCTTCTTATTAGATTGCAGTAGCCTCACCCCAGGTGTGACAGATAAAAATGTCTCTAGAAACTTCTAAGTATTTCCTACAAGACAACATTGCCCTTCAGTGAGAGAGAAGCAATGCAGACATTTTACCTTCCAACTGAAGAAAGACCATTTACCATAAGAAAGAGTGAAGTCAACACATAAAGAACAATAGTAACAAGATGAAGAGATTTAGACAGAATGAGTCATTAAGGCAACGATATCTTCAGTTCTAGTCTCTGAATCCCCTAAATGCACCTTGTTCTTGCAGATCACCTTTTGTGTTTATCTACTAAAAATTATTTTTTGGTAAATTAATTTATTAAAAAATAAAAAAATAAGTGATTTTTTCTCACAACTGAAGAGATCTAAATATTGCTACACAGAACTTATCATTACTGAGGAGATTATATATATATATATATATTCTTTTCTGGGTCCTCACTGGAATGTAAGTGCTATGAGAACAGAGACTTTGCCATAGGCACTGCTGCATATACAGGGTGTAGAACAATGATTTGCATATAGGAGGTACTAAATAAACATTTGTGGATGAATCAGTGAAGGAACTACAAGTAGTTACATATCACTAGAGCTAAAAGCATATGAAAGTGGGCATGTTTTATGTTATAAGGGCAATTAAATAGTGTTAGAAGTGCCCTAATTGTAATAATCATTCAGGAGTTTCATAGAATACATTAAATGCCATAATCAGATATTATTACCTTAGGATTGGTTACTCAACATTGATCATCTTTAATGAAAGTATTACCATAAAATCTGCTTCTTATCCTCAGGGATTTAAGAAATACATTTTAATTGATGAAATTAATTGCATTTACAGTAGGTTATTGTTGGCATTGATATATCAGACCTGCTTTAGAGGTGTAAAGCTCCACTGGTCTTATGTACCTCAATTTCTCAGTCTTCTGCTGCCTCTAGTTCTTCTATTACTACCTCATTGCACACTCCTAAGAATGAGTATTTCATGTAAGTTTCAGTCTTTGAGTTTAGGCCAGATTTCCCAGAACTATAGAACAGGCTATATAGATTTTTTTCTTATCTCTCTCCTAATGCATGTTTTTATATTGGGTGGAATTTCACTTGAGACATTCTTTCATTATAACATGCCACATAATGCTCAGGTTGTGGGAGAGAGAAAATAGGGTCCCCAAATACCTCCTACCACTAGAGGCTACCAATATTTACAAAACAACAACAGTAACACACACACACACACACACACACACAATGGGCATTTGCTGTGTTGTCCAAATTGGTTTTACTCGTTTGCAACATATAGAGTAGGAGAGAGGTCACTAAAGAGTTTAAAAGAAGTGTGTGAACTAATAAAATTTGAAATTTTGATGTCATTCTTATAACTGTGGACAAAAAAAACAACTAAGAAAGGGAAGACTATGAAGGCAGAGAGATTAATTTGAAAGATTTTAATCTAGTTGATAAATAAAACAGAAAGTGATTACAGGGGAAAAGAGGAGAGGACAGATTACAAAAATATGCACAGTATTTAGAATAGCCACGATATAAAGTAGTATGAAAAAAGTAAAGAAGGAAGGACAATTATAGATGCATCCTAGGTTTCTAGCTTGTATAATTGAAGGAATGATGGTGACACCAACTGAAATAGAAAATATAAGAGGAGATGTAGGCACTTAGTTTTTGTTTCTTTTTTATTTTATTAAATTTATTGGGGTGACATTGGTCAATAAAACTATATAGGTTTCAAGTGTACAATTAATACATATAATTGTACTATATAATACATCATCTGTATATTGTACAGTTTGTTCACCACGCAAAGTCAAATCTCCTTCCATCACCATATATTTGACCCCCTTTACCCCTGTCTACCTCCCTCCCACTGCTCTCTCTCTGGTAACCACTATACTGTTTTCTGTGGCTATGAGTTGTTTGTTTGTCTGACTTGTTCGTCTATTGCTTTTAGTTTTATATCCCACGTATTAGTGAAATCATATGGCTCTTGACTTTTTCTAACTTATTTAGCTTAGCATGATAATCTCAAGATCCATCCATGTTGTTGCAAAAGGCAGTATTTCATCTTTTCTTATGGCAGACTAGTATTCCATTGTGTATATATCCCACATCTTCTTTATCCAATCATCTATTGAAGGACACTTTGGTTGCTTCCAGGTCTTGGCCACCATGAATAATGCTGCAATGGACATTGGGATACATATATCCTTGCAAATACATATATTTTCAAATTTGGGGGGTATATACCCAGAAGAGAGATTGCTGGGAAGTATGGTAATTCTATTCTTAATCTTTTGAGAAACGTCCACACTGTTTTCCATAGTGGCTGTACCAATCTACATTCCCACCAACTGGGTATGAGGGTTCCTTTTTGTACACAACCTCTCCAGTACTTGTTATTATTTGTCTTGTTGATGACACACATTCTAAAATGGTAATAAAAAGGAAATTTATATCATTACAAGCCTATCTCAAGAAACAAGAAAAAACCCAAATAAACAACCTAATGTTACATCTTAAAGAACTAGAAAAAGAATAACAAATAAAGCCCAAAGTCAACAGAAGGAAATAATAAAAATTAGAGCAGATTCAAATGAAATGAAGAATAAAATGACAAAATAAAAAAAATTAATGCAGCAAAGAGCTGGTTCTTTGAAAATATTAATAAAACTGACGAAACCTAGCTAGACTCACTAAGGAAAAAAGAGAAGATTCAAATAAATAAAATCAGAAATGAAAGAGGAAAAGTTATGACAGACATCACAGAAATACAAAGGATCATAGAAGAATACTATAAAGACTATATGTCACCAAATTCAATAACCTAGAAGGAATAGAGAAGTACTTAGAAATATATTACCTCCATAGACTGAATCATGGAGAACAGGAAAATCTAAACAGACTGATCAACAATTAGGAAATTGAAAAAATCATCAAAAAACCTCCCCAAAAGTAAAAGTCCAGGACCAAATGGCTTCACTAGTGAATTCTACCACATGGACCAGTGAGCTGTGCCCGAGCTGAGCTCCTGCTGATCTTCCAACAGGTGGCAGGATGGCTCAGTTGCTGAGAGCACGTGCTCCTAACAACAAGGTTTCTTATTCAACTCCCACATGAGATGGTGGGCTACGCCTACCCACAACTAAGATTGAACACGGCACCTTGAGCTAAGCAGCCGTGAGCTGCCGACGGGCAGCCGGATGGCAACTGGACTTGGAGCTGAGCTAACTGCACCCTCCACAACTAAGATTGAAGGACAACAACTTGGCTGTTTCCCTTCCACAATTCCCCAATTAAAAAAAATAAGTACAACAAACAATCTAATTTTTAACAAGGGCTCAGAGATACTGAACAGACTTTTTTTTTTCAAAGAAGACATCCAAGTGGCCAATGGGTACATGAAAACAGGTTCAACATCACTAATCATTAAGGAAATGCAAATCAAAATCACAATAAGATATTACCTCATACCTGTTAGAATCACTATCATAAAAAAAAAACAAGTGATGACAAGCGTTGGCAAGGATGTGGATAAAAAAAACCTTTGTGCACTGTTGATGGGAATGTAAATTGGTACAACTACTATGGTGAGCAGTATGGAGGTTCCTCAAAAAATTAGAAATAGAACTACCATGTGATGCACAGGAAACAAAAGGAAAATAGACAAATCAAACTTCATCAAAACTAAAAACATCTGTGTATCAAAGGACATTATCAACAGAGTGGAAAAGTAACCTACGGGATGAGAAAAAAAATTACAAATCATAAATCTGATAAGGGATTAATATCCAAAATATATTTTGCTTAGCATTATAATCTCAAGATCCATCCATGTTGTTGCAAATGGCACTATTTCATCTTTCCTTATGACAGAATAGTATTCCATTGTGTATATATATACCACAACTTCTTTATCCAGTCACTCCAATAAACTTTAATTTTAAAAAATATTCAAAGCATAAAAAGAACTCATACAACTCAACAACATCAGAAACAATTCAATGAAAAATAGGCCAAGTACTTGAATAAACTTTTCTGCAAAGAGATATACAGATAAGCAATAGGTAAAAAGAACATGAGATGATGCTCAACACCTCTAATTGTTAGGAAATGCAAATCAAAACCACAATATGAGACTACTTCACACTCATTAGGTTGACCAGTTAAAAAAAAAACACCAGAAAATAGCAAGTGTCGGCAAGCAGGTAGAGAATGTAGAACTATTGTGAGTTGTTTGTGGAAATGTAAAATGATGCAGCTACTATGGAAAATACATGGT
>NW_017731895.1:219366-220150 GCF_001890085.2 Hipposideros armiger
TATTTAATAAAGCAGTAGGTTATTTACATTGAGTGATGTAATCTATCTGACAATGAACACATAGCAGTATGCTTCTTATAATAGCTATTATTTTTCTTTCCCTCTCTGTTGCCTTCTGCTAATATATTTGGGCAAATACTAGAACTTGCTCTATCCCATGTTTATTGTGGTGACATGACACAAGAGGCTAAGCTATTTACTGGTCAGAGTGGAGGGAGTTTGTGAACCACTGTGTGGTTATCTCATGTATTTTATGATGATTGTGGCTAATAATCATTGTAGTAACTAATCCTTTTGTAGTTTTTGCAGCCCTGCTCATTGAATGCCAGTTATGTGCTGGGAACTTTAGATATTATATTACTAATATTTATAGCAGCTATAAGGAAGCTATTATTATGCCAATAAAAATATAAGCAATAATACTTATTGATATACTAGGCATTGTGATAAGTGCTTTACATGCAATTTCTCATTGACCTCTCACAACAAACCTGTGAAATTAGTATTACTAACATATCCATTTTACACATAAGTAAACTGAGGTTCAGACAGGGTAATTGACTTTCCCAATATTACACAGCTGGTAAAAATAGACCAGAGAAAATGGAAAATAATGAGCAAAGACATAATAGAATTAAAGTTTAATGAGTGGAATGGAGAAGTAAATCAACAAGTTGGAAGGATTTACCAGCAAATAGAAAAATGAAGAAAATATATTAAAATCTAAACTAACCTATTTGAAATTTTTAAACTTTATGAACATAAAATGCATTCTAAAAGGATC
>NW_017731895.1:221439-222660 GCF_001890085.2 Hipposideros armiger
TTTTTTTTTTCAGTTACGGTTGACATTCAATATTATTTTGTATTAGTTTCAGGTGTAAAGCATAGTTATGAGACATTTATGTAATTCATGCAGTAATCTCCCCAATTAATACAAATACCATATGATTTCACTTATATGTGGAATTTAAAGAACAAAATAAACAAAACAAACAGACTCACATATGCAGAGAACAAACTGTTAATTGCCAGAAAGGAAGGGAGTTGGAGAGCTTGGTGGAAAAGGTGAAGGATATTAAGAAATACAAATTAGTAGTTACAAAATAGTCATGGAGATGTAAAGTATAGCATAGAGAATATGGTCAGTGATGTTGCAAAGCTATGTATAGTACCAGGTGGGTACTTGACCTTAGGTTTGGACTCTGAACTTTTTCTTGATGTTTCTTGTTTCATAAATGGTCTGGTGTGAATGTCTCTGTTCCCCCCCCCCCCCAGAATTCAAAGGTTGAAAATCTAATGTCTAAGGTAATAGTATTAGGAGTTGCGGCCTTTAGAGGGTGATTAAGTCATGAGGGCTTGACCTAAAATGGAATTACAGGCATATGTCATTTTATTTCACTTCTAAAATATTGTGTCTTTTTGCAAATTGCAGGATTGTGGCATCCTTGTGGGAAGCAAGTCTATTGGTCCCATTTTTCCAAGAGCATTGGCTCACTTTGTGTCTCTGTGTCACATTTTGGTAATTCTCACAACATTTCAAGCTTTTTCATTATTATATTTGTTATGGTGATCTGTGATCAGTGATCTTTGGTGTTACTATTGTCATTATTTTGGGGCATGCACCATGAACCACGCCCAAATAAGATGGTGAACTTAATTGATAAACATTGTGTGTGTTCTGACTGTTCCATGGACCGGCTGTTTCTGTCTCTCATTTCCCCAGGCCTTCTATTCCTTGAGATATAAAAATATCGATATTAGGCCAATTAATATCCCTACAATGGCTTCTAAGTGTTGAAGTGAAAGGTAGAGTCTTATGTCTCTCATGTTAAATTAAAAGCTATAAATGATTAAGCTCAATGATGGAAGCATATTAAAAGCCAAGACAGAGGCAGAAAACTAGGCCTTTTGCAACAATTAGTCAAGTTGTGAATGCAAAGAAAAAGTTCTTGAAAAAATTTAAAAGTGCTACTCCAGTGAACATATGAATGATAAGAAAGAGAAGCAGCCTTATTGCCAATATGGAGAAAGTTTTAGTGGTCTG
>NW_017731895.1:223634-225216 GCF_001890085.2 Hipposideros armiger
TGAGTGGTTTATGACTTCAGTGAAGGAAGTAACTGCACATGTGGTGGAAATAGAAGAGGTGTAGAATTAGAAGTGGAACCTGAAGATGTGACTGAATTTCTACAATCTCATGACAAAAATTTAACGGATGAGGAGTTCCTTCTTATGAATGAGCAAATAAAGTGATTTCTTGAGATGGATTCTACTCCTAGTAAAGATGCTGTGATGATTATTCAAATGGCAAGAAAGGATTTAGAATATTATACTAAATTAGTTGATAAAGCAACAGAAGGGTTTGAGAGGACTGACTCTAATTTTGAAAGAAGTTCTACATGTGCTCTGATGTTCATTGCAGCCTTATTTACAGTGGACAAGACATGGAAACAACCAAAGTGTCCTTCGATAGACGATTGGATAAAGAAGATAAGTATTTATACACAATGGAATACTATTCTGCCATAACAAAAGATGAAATAATGCCATTTGCAATAACATGGATGGATCTTGAGATTATTAAGCTAAGCAAAATAAGTCAGACAAAAAATGTTAAGAACCATATGACTTCACTGATACATGGGATATAAAACTGAAAACAACAAAGGAACCAAACAAACAAAGAAACAAAAACACACAGACAATAGTTTAGTGGTTACCAGAGGGTAAAGGGGAATGGGGATGGTAGATGAGGGTAAATGGTATCAAATATATGGTGATGAAAGGAGAACTGAATCTGGGTGCTGAGCACACAAGGTGATATATAAATGATGTATTACAGAATTATACACTTGAAGCCTATGTAACTTTACTAATCATTGTCACCCCAATAAACTTTAAAACAAAAGAAAGAAAGAAGTTCTACTGTGGGTAAAATGCTATCAACCTGCATTACATGCTACAGAGAAATTGTTACTGAAAGGAAGAGTCAATCAATGCAGCAAACTTCATTGTTGTCTTTATTTTAAGAAACTGCCACAGTAATCCCCATTTTCAGCAACCACCCCCCTGATCAATCAGTAGCCATTAACACTGAAGCAAGACACTCCAGCAGCAAAAATAGTACAGCTAACTAAAGGGTCAGAAGTACCCACAATATCTTCAAGGTAAATCCCTGTAATTCCCTTTTAAAAGAGGCTCCAAAAAGATTCATTTCCCCTCCACCATGTGAGGACAAAGCAGAAAATCAACAATCTACAACCCAAAGGAGGGCCTTCACCCAAACACCACCATGGTTGTGCCATGATCTTGGACTTCTCAGCCTCCAGGACTGTGATAAATATATTTCTGTCGTCTACAAGGTACCCAGTCTGGTATTTTGTTATAGCAGCCCTAATGGACTAAGACAATAATTCTGAGATCTGACCCTGACAGTGATTTAAAAGTCATCATTTATTGCAAATTTTTATGTCTTCTATTTTTCTCACACCTACCTTCATTCCCTCTACCCTCTGCCTCAGAACATGGCTGCTCACCAGGTTCTAATTCTCACCTGAAACACTCTCTGTAACATCCTGCTTATGTACAGGTAGATCTGATGACCAAAGAGTGTCTAAACATTAGATTCAACTGAAATGTTGCTCTATGTTTTGCTTTACTGAATAAATGT
>NW_017731895.1:227411-234528 GCF_001890085.2 Hipposideros armiger
AAAAAAAATTTAAAAAACTAAGCATATAGCATAAAAAAGTATTATACATAACAAGATAATTTAGCATATACATAATGCTTTTATACTCTTCAAAGTGCCTCTTAGCTTTCCTCATGTGTATTTTACAAAAATTTTGAGGCAAATCTATAAATTATGAGGAATTTGAGTCACAGGTAGGTAAAGAGTCTCATCCAAATCATGGGGCTAATTAGCTAAAACTGGGTTGGTCCAAAGGGAGCTATGAAAATTCCAAAACTAATTCAAGATTTTGAACTTGAGAGATTTGAGGTTCCTACTGCCAGTTTCCCACCTGGCTGAATCCCAGGTCATCTTAAGCCAGATAGGTCATGTTAAAATGCAATCTGGAGGTAAGCATGAAGGTATTAAGGTTGACTCTCTGAAGTAAGGCTGATAAATAACAATGAGATTCTGATATCAAAGACAATTTTTCTTAGTTTCTTGTGGTAAAACAGCAGGATGGGAGAATAAAATAACCAGAAAACAGCATTATATATTTTCTGGGTTTCGATATTGTATCATAGTTATGTAAATTGTTAGCATTGAGAAAAACTTGGTGAACGATGCATGAGAACCTCCTTCCCCTGTATAGTTTTTGTGGTATCTTCATGTGAATCATTCTCATCTCTATATAAAAAGTTTGAAAGATAGCATTACACATTACAATCTTGTGTTATTTGGTACCTAATTAATTTTTCTTTATTTAAATTAGTTGTATTATGTTTTATTGAACTTAGATTGGGATTAAACATTTAAAGAACTGAGTATGACAGGAAAAAAACACCCACAAAAACAAGTCACTTCACTTAAATAAAAAGTAAAGTCTGAATCTCATATAATGAAAAACAACACCAGAATAAGGAGGCTCCTGGACACTAGAAGAAGCTGGGCACCAAGCTGCCTGTACTCAAATCTGCAGAGCCCCAGCAAACGAGTGATGCCTGCCGTGACATTTGTCAGAGGCTCCTCCTGTAACCTCTGTTTTTACCAGTTATATCTCTGGCTCCAGCCCTGTTTACGCAAGTGAACATCAGCAAGAGTGGCAATGGGAAACCCTTATACTAGTCTAATGCAATCAATACTATTGTGAGCTAGGCCCTTGTAGCTGAAAAGAGAGAACTTCATCCAATATGATTAGCTTCAGTCTCTTTATTGGGGCTCAGATAATGTTACTGGAACCTAGGTAACACTATCAAAGTAGAGACCTACTTTAAAAAAAAAAAAAAAGCTTTGACAGACCAAAAAAATAGAAACCTATTGAGGACAGTATTTCCCAAGCCGTGTCAGTGCTAAGCACTGAATATGCTGACCCTTGTGAAAACTCAAGTATAAGTAGGGTGATCTGTTTCCCTAGATTAGCCCTGCTGTTTTCTTGTTGTTTCACTTATCTGTGCTCATTTATGATCCTCTGCTTCTAAACTGATTTTGTCAAAAGATGTTCTTATCATTATCTCCACTATAACCATCTACTGACTGTCATTCTCCATTAAAAAAAAAAATAGTCCTAAGTGTCTTCACACAGACCCGCAGGAATCCAAGGCTCCATACTGTGGTTTTCTACCCTGATTATCCCGATCTGGGCATTAATCCCATGGGTAGGTCCTTTCTCTTCACCTACACTCATCAAAATTTAACTGTTCTGTGTTTCATCCAAATGGACACTAAATACGGCATGTCACACTGAAAAAATCTGATGAACTAATATACTAAATAAATTAATTCTTTGCACCAATAGTTATTGAGCACCTACCTTATACAAGGTATATTTTAGATAATGAGGTTATGGCAATGAACAAAATAGATAAATTCCATGCCTTCAAGAAGCTTATATGTTAATGGGGGAGGAAGAAAATAAACAAATAAGCAAGCATGCAGTAAAATGTCAAGTAGTAAAATCCCTATGGGGAAAAAATAGAACAGGGTAAAGGAATAGAGAATAATTGTTATTGAGAAGAGGAGCTCATGATAGTGCCTCCCTGAGTTGATATTTGAGCAGTGTCCTAAATGATGTGAGGGAAGAAGTCATGGGAGGGAATAGAGTTCCAGGAAGAAGGAACAGCAAGTGCAAAGAATGAGTGAATATTAGTAAATGGTTACAATTAGATACTTGGCTTTATCAAAGAACTATATCAAGACCTCTGTAAACTTCAGTTTTTGTGAATATCCCTTGTAATCTTAATGACCTGGAGGCCCCACAAGATAGTGGGTCATAAAAGGTCATATAATTTTTTTGGAAAGCTTTATTCTTCTTTACACCTGCTGGGTGTGGATGAATTCTGCATCAAATATCTACTATCCTCCAAATAACTAGAATCTTCAATGAAACACTATTTTCTCCCCAAAGGGGCTGAGAGGTCTTAAACTGACTGGTCAAAGCTATTTTGTTCTGCTCCATTGTAGAAAAATACATTGCCCTGACTGCCAGTGACAGTCACTTTTAATCAATAAAGATTACAAAGAGTGACAGTCTTGCCACATCTTGGCTTCTTTTAAACTAATTGGCTAGCTTTTAATAATTGAGCTCAAGAAGTTTATCTTCCCCTAAAAAAAAACCTATGCACGCAATGTTACCCTTCTTTTCAACTTCTCTTCCTCCAACTTCTTTTCCAATGTTTTTTTTCTCCTTTCCATTGATCCTGATGCCAGGACCTCCACCTGTATTTTATGTGAAATAGGCTATTCTTTCTGTTGCTAAAATGTCTCTTTTAGTCAACCTGTGTCAAAACACCTCCTGCTGATTATGAATTATCCAGGGCTACCTGCAATTATGGCAGAACAGAATCCTGGGTAATTGCTCTGGATTCAGTTACCATATACATGCGCATAGCACACTTGGTTCAGTCAGGTGTAATACCAAAAGCATTTGTTTCAAAGATTTAGGATTCTATAAATAGGAAAATGTGGTTGTAGTGATTAATTTGGATAATGTCTTTAAGTTGCCATAAAATTTTACTTTTAAAGAACTGAGAGCTAGAAAAATGCATATGGGTTTTTAATTGTGAAATCTATCTTACATTCAGCAGTAAAGAACCACGGCATTTATAACACTTTTATGATACATTGCTATTCAATTGAATAGCAGTTTATAAAGATAAATTCTATCTAAATGAGTTCAAACACTAATATATAAACTAGTAACACTAATATTATTGCACAATTTGTTCCATCCATTGTTCCTGATTCAGTGGAAATATGGTTCTTGATTAGAATGCAATTGTGTATATAGGTGGGAAATTAAAAGTTAAATTAAGCTGCATTATTTTAAACTCAATTTAAATTAATTCGTATCTTATATTGCATATAGGACAGATTTTCACTCTTTCCAATAGTTGTGAAATCTGAATACACCAGAGATAATAAAATTAACATTATAAGCCAGTCTCCATGTAGATTTGACATAACTTTTATTTTGTTAGAATGTAGCAACTGAGGCCCTCAAAGTGTCAGTTTTTGTGATACTGAGCAATAAGAAGTATACTGAGTGTTGTAATATTTAGAACATAGTCTTAATATAATTAAAGAAATGATTTCCATGAAATGGGTATAATAAAGATAAAGGATTTCTCTACTCTATATAGCTCCTAAAGTATACTCTACTTCTACTTACTTTAACTTTGATACCTGGTTCCTAGAATTATCTCCACTTTGAATCAAGAATTTTTTTGGTCCTAGCTGTTTCTATATCACTTTATCATCTCTAGTACAAGTGTGACTAAGATGTTTCACTATTGTTATCTATTGTAAGTTCTTTTTATGCACTAAACATTGAGGTCAAGTTCTGTGTTCTATTCAGCTTTATATCCCCTTTCCTTCTTCAGCTGTGGTACCAACTAGGAACTCAGTACATGCTGATAGAATGCAAAAATGAATGAACGAATACATAAGGACAGAATATATGTGACTGCAACTTTTCTTTCCATTGTAATTCACTTTCAAAGGATGATATTTTCTGGTAATTAGAATATTGAGTTCCCTGGAAAACCTGAGGAATTCTTAGTCCTTGCAAATGAAAGACATCTAGATAAACAAATCATACAATCCCTACTAATTTTCTCAGTCATAAATCATTTAAACTGACCTTGAGGACATGCCTACTGATATGACTAGAATTGCTATTTCATGCTAATTTATTATCGATCCACATAATTATGAACACCACCAGCCAAAAAAGCAGAATATGATATCAAGTTGTGATACCTCTGAAAATATAATAAATTATTATACTTTCTTCCTCCTGAGGTTTTCAAACTACAAATTACATTCCTCTGAGGGAGTGCTGACTTATACAAAATAGTTAACTCATTGTGGTAACTTGGATTGTTGATATCATAATTGGAAAAATGCCATAGTGCATTCTATTTACAGAACTTCATCTGAAATTGGAAATCATACGCAAACTACCAATTGGAGAAGTGCTGACCATTTGGTTAGCTATTTAGAACAGTTCAAATATCTTGCTTCCTTCAAAAAAATATAAAACTATCAATGCAACTTCAAAGTAGAAGAACCAGACTGACAAAGTCTTTTAAAATGAGCCTGTATATCACTGCTTCAGTATGGTACTTTAAGAAGACATTCAAACCATTTAATTATTCACACTGTGCAATGCTAAAATATTAATTTACTATTGTGAATAAATGGTAAAGACTCAATTAACTCGGAAATCAAATTACCCATAGCAACACTGACATATTTAAGAAAAGTATTAGAGAGCTAAAATTGACCAGTAGTTATGTTTAGGAATTCTGGATTAGCACAAACATGATTCATAATTTTTGAACTAGAACTACCTCTTGCCTTGTTAATAGAAGTAATTTACAGTAGCTAGATAAAAATGTCTAGATAATAGAATGAGTTATAGTAAGTTTATTTTTAAATGCAAACATTCCTTAAAATGGTTGAAATCAGAAATACAGAATAATAATATTATCTCATAAACAACAGACATTCTTTGCCTTTCCCCTAGCAGTCCTTTAAGAAGGATGCAGGTGGCAACCAGCCGAGTGGCTCAGTTAGTTAAGAGCACAAGCTCTGAGCAACAGGGTCACCAGTTCGATTCCCATATGGGCCAGTGAGCTGCACCCAAGCTGAGCTGCTGCTGAGCTGCCAACAGGTGGCAGGATGGCTCAGCTGGTGACAGCATATGCTCCTAACAACAAGGTTGCTGGTTTGACTCCCACATGGGATGGTAGGCTGTGCCTCCCCCCAACTCCGCAACTAAGATTAAACACAGTACCTTGAGCTGAGCTGCCGCGAGTTGCCAATGGGTGGCTGGATAGTGACTAGACTTGGAACTGATCTAGCTGCGCCTTCCACAAACTAAGATTGAAGGACAACAACTTGGCTGCTACCCTTCCCCAATTCCCTAACACCGTTCCCCTTACCCAATTCTCCAATAAAGTATTTAAAAAAACAAACAAAAAAAGAAGAAGAAGCATGCAGGCATAAGCTAAGCTTTTACCCAGGTACGATGCCAGGTGAGGAAGAAACCACGTGTTCATTTTACTTGTTTGTTTGTTTGTTTATTTGTTTGTTGCAACAGACTACATTG
Organism: Hipposideros armiger; assembly: GCF_001890085.2. NCBI lineage: Eukaryota > Metazoa > Chordata > Mammalia > Chiroptera > Hipposideridae > Hipposideros > Hipposideros armiger. Next base: position 232,981 of record NW_017731895.1, read on the forward strand.
GTGTTCCCAACCTTTATGAGAATACGCATACTGCAAAATGTTAATATTTGTGTGTGTGTGTGTGTGTGTGTGTGTGTGTGTGTGTGTGAGAGAGAGAGAGAGAGAGAGAGAGAGAGAGAGAGAGAGAGAGGAGGAGGAGGAAGGGAGCGAGGGAAGGAGGAATGAAGGAAGTAAGGAAGGAAGGAAAAGATAATTGGTCAAGCAAATTTAGGTTTCTCTGGGTTAAAAAAAGTTAAACAAGGTTCTCCCTAACCAATAAATCCAAAGTTTTTCAATGCTTTAGAATATATTAATTATATTGGGAATATTCGTGTTTTCAAATATCTAATGTCTCAAAGGATATTAAAGTTACAAAAAACACATTTGGAATCCTAGAATAAACAGTAAACTCCTTTGAAGGTAGGAACAATTTCTAATTCACTCCTGCATCCCTATTGTCTAGCACAGTGCTTGGATTCATTCTGGTTTACATATCCTTAAGTACATATGCATACATAATGTAGCTTATAAGCTTGGAAGCATAGATCTGTAACGCTTTGTATATCCAATGGCTAGAAGCCAAATTGAAATTGGAGAAAATAACCACTGTTACAAAAGTAACCCAACAAGAAAAATTTAAACTGTGTGAATGCCGAACACAAGCCCATAAAATAACACTGAGATACTTGAATAGAGTACCAAGAAACTTGAATATTTTCCTTCTAAACAATTATTTGCATTGCTAATATTTTATAATCATACTTGACCTTTCAGCTAAATGTCTAAAATTCATTTTGATATCATGAGTGACAATGCTTACTATAAAAATGTGAACCCTGTTACTTTTTGATATGGACACTAATCAGATTTAAAAATGGAAGCAGACTAAGAAATATGTTCCTGACAACCTAGGCATCTTTTTGAACTGACTCACATCAAGGGATCAGGATGTGTCACTCAAAACTCTATTAATGAGACAGAAATGGAGCAATTTTAAGATGAGCTTTAGTTAATTAATTATAACATGTCACAAGTCATGTTGGCAAAATAGGAGATGTGAATATGGATTTCAAGTGAATGAGTGTCAAAGAGATATACACATTCATATGTCAGCGGCAGAGTTATAAAGCATGCAAAGCTAGAGACCACATCCTTGGGATCATTGGGTCCACACTGAAGTACAGATACACTGTGTAAGATTTAAGAACATAAGCCCTAGAATAAGGCAGATCTTTCAACAGTCTGTGATGCTCACACACACTTTCATGCTGTGTGATGTTGGAATATTTAATTAACTTTCTTAGTTTCCTCAATTTATAAAATGAGAGTAAAACTACTAACGGCATAAAGTTAATATGGGGAATAAATATAAAACGCATGTAAGATGCTTTGTGCAAGGTCTGGCTCATAGTATGGTTGAATTAAATGGTGGTAGAATCATTACATTTACTATGATTTTAACTACCAGACTGTCTAGCTGTTTTTTCCCAACTTTTAAGTATAGTACAAGTACATGCCATCACTCTACTTAGTTTACATGGTAGCCTAAGATTTCTTATGTCTTGATTG
>NW_017731895.1:235538-248033 GCF_001890085.2 Hipposideros armiger
ACCGGGGCCCTCTGGCGTCCCAAGCCAGTTCTTAACCATCGCGCCACTCGGCCGGCCCAACAAAGCCTCATTTTTAAAATGAGGCAACTAAAATTCCAAAAGCTAAGGTATCACAGTCACATAACCAGTTAACGACATTATCTTTCTGCTTTAAATAGTAATAATTAAGCAAAAACAAATTGATTGTATGCTCTCAGTTACCCATGACTACAGGAAAGATAGCTGCCTTTCTGTATGATCATAAGCTGTTATCAGCATATCTTATTTGAGGTAAAGTACCTAGAAAGAAAATATTTCTTGAATGCTACATTCATATACCTAAAGCTATGAATAATTCTGAGGCTTCAACACCACCACTACAAAAAGGGGTTAGGGGCATAACAAGCAACAACCACTGTCATACTCTCATCTTTGCAACAGTTCTTAGCACTCTGCTTCCTTCAGGACAATTCATATGTTAATCAAATTGTCAGCAAACAGCGTTGGCCCCCTCCCTTATTTTTAGAATTTGTCCCTACTGTGAACATATTCTTGCCCAATCATTAGCACTTATTTACTCCTAATCAGTAGATGAAATATAAGCTTGGCAATATTTTGACATAGAATGATAGAATGTTATAAATAGAAGTGGTGATACTATTATTTTATTATTTATGTCCTAGTCTATACTTTTGTACTAGTATTAATGATGAGAGATAGCTTAGACTGTAAACTCCTGAATGAGAAGAACCTTTTTCTTTCATTAATTCACTCAAGGAATATTTATTTAGCAACTATTGTGACCACAGTTTGAACATCTGGAACCAGGACAATGTGAGCTCCCTGAAACAAACACTATAAACATACACACAGCCTGCTTTGCACATAGCAGAGGCTTATATATTTGGTGAATTTGTAAATGACATGATGGGTGCGATCTCAAAAAGAATATAGATTATGAAACCCTGCTTCCCAATATGACTTATGGATATAACTCATCACAGTCATGAAATTTGATATACTAAATAATTGGTTAACCTTGATGACAATGATGTTGGTGACGGTGATGGCAAATTTCATTGTTCACAATTGAAAAACAAAATGACTGTTTTTCTATATGACTATTGAACGCCTCCACCAAATGAATTCAAGGAGAGGTACCCTTCTTGAGTTTAAAACAACATAGAGCTGACTCAGATATTTGTTTCAAAGTAAGCCTTTTTAATATTACATTTAATAAGTTGGATAAAGCTTTGGAATTAGCAAGACTGGCCTTATCTCAGTGTGTGTTTACTGAATTTGCTAATGTTTCAATTATTGGAGTTGGAGTAGTGGGGGTGGGAAGCTTTCAAAATTTAAGTGCTTGAATATTATTTTAGTAAAGAAATTCTAATCAGGGAAGCTAAGTGCAATATTATTTTGTCATGTGTTGAACCTGATTCTGTAGTGTAAGTCTATATTCTTCCCTCAAATATATATGCTTAATTTCCCCTAAAAATAAGAATTTTGCTTAAGTGATTACACAAAGTGGAACACTGAATACTTCCTAGTTGAATACACAGTTCTTGCTTTAGTTCAAGAGATTCTGAATATAATCATATCTCATGGGTTGTATTCCTTTCTATAAGCTTACCAGTTTATTGAGAATATTAATTACCCTTCTAGCTAATTTATGTTATCTACTTAAACCTAGAGTCTCATAAACTCCACCATTTTATCTTGATGTGGATATAAGTATATATCAATAGGAGAAATAAAGTTCTCTGTTTCCCCATATTGCCAAATTGCTACTATTCTCACGTAGGGCTTACCAGCGAGCTTTGGAGCTTTTGTTAGAGAAATGAATGGATGTGACAAACAAGGACAGTTGTGTATGACTTTCTTAGCTCTAAGATTTCACTTTAATTTCTTACCTTGTTCTGCAGCTTTTTCTTTCATGCTTCAGTTGGACTGCAACAGTGCTTCAAGGGGCCCTTTCAGAGCCCTGGCTAATATACCCTTGACAATACTTTTTTTTAGATACAAATTGACTTATTAGGCACTGTTTAGCACTGTTAGCATGATTAATTAGTGTGAAATATATTTTCCTGTAATGAATCTCAGCATCTTCAGCAAGGTTAACATCTGGCAGTCACTGTGGCCTTGATAGAGAGTATCTGAGTTAAATAAGGTGCTGATGTGCCTGTCATTATTCAAGCATTAATTCAACAAAGCTACTTCAAACCACAACTCTTAAAACTCTGTTGCCCTTTTCATTCTACTCTAGCACATCAACTTTTTTTCTATTCAAAGGCATTTATACTAGCTGTTCCCTTTCCCTGAAATTATCTCTCTCTGGATCCTCCCATGACTTGTTTCTTTATTTTGTTCAGGTCTCTGAGGAGGTCATATCCTCAGATAGGCCTCTGAAAACCCTGTCTAAAATGACCTTCAATCCTCATAACATTCTATCTCCATTCTCTGCTCTCATTTTATTTCATAGAACTTATCTGCTATGTGAAAATATGTTACATATTCATGTTTATTACTATTTGAACCCTACTAAAATGGAAGTTTCATGTGGTCAGGGATATTGCTTAAATTGTTTTCACTGTTCCTCCATCTCCTTACATCAGTGCTTGGCACATAGTCGGTGCTCAGCAAATATTTTTGAATCAATGGATCAGATAGAAACTGAAAGTGTGTTATCTGTTTGGCATTGTTCCAAGTTCTAATGATTCAGCTGTAAAGAATACTTATAATATCCTTGCTTTTGTGGAAGCTACACTCATGGAGGATTGTTACAAATGTCCTGATGAGAGCTCATGAGAAACATTACCAGATTTGCAGTGGGGAGTATGAAAACAAAGGGCTGGATTGTAAAGATATTTAATGGTAGACTAAGTAGACTTTGCAGATTTTCAACATTAGGGTGACAGTCATCAGGTCTACAAAAAGTTTTAATTGAGTTGAAGCCCTTTTAACCTTTTTGATACTTATCTTATTTCTCGGTCTCCTTTTTTTTACAAGAACTCAGTGCTTTCTTCTGTTTAGGCAATCATCCATGGTCACTGGTCCATCCAGGTCTACTTTCCTCATAACTATCTAATACTCCAAATTTCCATCTCATTGCCCTGTTTAAAGTTTCTAACTTCTGGGACTCTCATGATTCAGACAGTTATATTAACAGAAAGCTTATCTATATTTGGGATGGTCTTACATGTTATGCAACAGATAGGTTTCAACACTGCTATGTGCTAAGCACTAAAAATACATAATTAAAGAAAATAAATAAGGCCTGTAACTGCAAGAATTTCCCCACCACAATCAAGTCATCTCCCCAACACAGACAGCAGACAAGATCGGTGTTTCCTTTTTAAAAAGTCCACACCTTTAAAAAAGATCAAACTACTTCTTAGAGTTTTCTTTCTTATGTAAAGAATGTCGCTGGTGATCAATATACTCAGAGCACATTAATGTGTAATCCTCTGAGCCTAACTTAGGTTACCAACCTCACTTACATCCCAGATGCCCTCATTCAGTGGTTTCCACTCTGTGTATACTTCTATCATCACCACACTCACACCAAACTGGGGAGAAGGATTAGTACCCAGATAAAATAATTTAAACAATATTAATAAACCATCTAATCATCTGAAGAGTGGTTCTCTCTCAATAGCTTGGATTTATAGCCCTCCACCCATTTATTATTGAAGGGCTGCAATGTTAATCCAGACATTAATATTCCAAAGTAACTCTCTCATTTATTCTTAGGTGAGGCTTCAGTGAACATTTGGATTGTCCCCCCTCCCTATTTTTGACTAATATGTGTAGTTTTTAAAAGCTTAGGAAGTGGTGACTCATATTGCTGTCATATTTCTCAAAAAATAGGGATTGCCCACAAGTAATAAATATATTGGCCACATACAATTTTACCTTTAAAATGGTGAAGTTGTGTTTCGTACAAGCTATACTGAATTTCTTTGAAAATGTCATGACTAGGTGAATATAAACATAGTGATAACTGAGAATCATGTGATGAAAACCTGGTCATTTTTAACCAAACTGTAAAATACAGATAGCTGTACTATTGTGATGACAGGGCTGTAGGCAGTAGACAGATAATTGTGTGAATCCTGATTATAATTTTAATATAATTTTAAAATTCATTATTACAATAACTAATAAAAACTAAAATGAGGTTTGGAAAACCTGAGCTTGAAGCATTAATTTTCTATTTTTCTTTTGGGTCATACAAATTTCTTGTTGCATATGATGTTCATGTAAAACATACAAAATTTAAAAAACTTTTCAGAAAATTCAGGTCATGTAAGAGGCATAGGAATTGAGGGAATTAAAAAAAGTGAGAGATGTCAGAAACATGGAAGTGTGAGGGGTGCTCCTTTAAATCTCCCCTGAAAGTTACAACAAATTGAACAGCTATAACTCTACAAAGGATACCCAATGCAACACACAAGTACATCTGAGAGAACTCTGCATGGAAACATCTGAAGGTGGTGAAACCAGGCCAGCAAGGGAGGAGGGATGGGGGAAGTGCAGAGACTCAGGCTGCAGGATGCAGCCCAGAGCTCTGTGCAGCCTGGGAAAGGGAAGAATTCAGTCTAGAGGCACACTCTCTGTGGCCCACAGTCAGACCTGATGGATCAGCATATAATACAGCTGAACCTAGCGATTGGTGCAGAGACCTTGGGCCAAAGACCGATTACAGAAGGGTGAGAACTGTGGTTTAAGCCCTCACTTCCAGGCAGAAAATAAAGACACGGAGCTTAGCTGCCTCCCTGCACCGTCCCAGAGATCGACTCCCCACACCCACCCGCTGTCAGAAGTGGGCTCCAGAAGAAACTGTAACAATGAACCCCAGCCCACCCTGACCCCACCTTTCTGGTCAGATCCCTGCAGGGGCAACCAGGGCAGCTGAGACACACAAGTGCTGCATTGGGCTGCAGGGGCAGCATTGGGGTTTCACAGGCTCAGAACCCCATCACCCACCACATCCTCCCACAGGGGTGGTGCTCTGGAACCCAGGCGACTTGATCATAGAGAAGACCACCTTCCAGGAAACCTCCCGTTGGGAGAGAAGTCTGAACAGCACAAGAGAAAGTAAAATGCTGCAGCCTGAGGAAAAATGAAACATTCCAGCGCCACCTACTGAAAAGTAAAAGAAAGACCTCTTTATACTAGCCTGCTGCAGAATCATCTCCTGTGGATGCCCAAAAGAGAAGTATTAATTCGTTACTTGGTATGAATAACCAAGGTAACAAGGCAGGTTAGAAATAAAATAAAATTTTAAAAATTTCCAGAAAATGAACTTAAAAGTCATGGAAATATGTGAGCTAAATGACAGAAAATTCAAGATTGCAGATCTAAACAAAAAACTAAACAAGATGCAAGAAGACTCAGGTAAGCAGTTTAATGGACTCAGAAATAAAATCAACAAACAAAATGAATGTTTTACCAAAGAGATTCAAATTTTTAAAAAGAACTAAATCTGCAGATCAAGAACTCAATAAAAAAAGAGATGAAGAAAAAAATAGGCAGCTTAGGAAATAGAGTTGACCAGATAAAGGAAAGAATTAGTGATATCAAAGATATAAATCTGGAAATGATGCAGATGGGAGAAGAGAGAGACTTTGGCGTTAAAAGAAATTAAAGAGCTCTACAAGGACTTTCTGACTGCAGCAGAAAGAACAACAGGAGAATAATTTGTGTACCAGAAGAAGAGAGGGAGAAGGGCATAGAGAGTCTATAAAAACAAATGGTCGATGAGAACTTTCCAAATCTATGGAAACAAATGGATCCTAGACTCCTAGAAACAAACAGAAAACGTAATTACCTCAATCCCAACAGACCTTCTCCAAGGCACATTATACTGAAGCTGCCAAAAATTAATGATAAAGACAGAATTCTCAAGGCAACCAGGGAAAAGAAGACAGTAACTTATAAAAATGTCCATTAGATTATCAGCAGATTTTTCAGCAGAAACTCTACAAGCCAGAAGGGAGTAGAATCAAATATTCAAACGATTGAAAGAGAGAAATTACCAGCCAAGAATACTATATCCAGAAAAGTTATCCTTTAATATGAAGCAGGAATAAAGACCTTTCCAGATATACAGAAGCTGAGGAAATGTTCCACCATATGTCCTGCATTACAGGAAATACTGAAGGAGGCTATTCAACTTGAAACAAAAAGACAAAATGATACAAAACCATGAGCAAGATTGCTAACAGACAGATAGAAGCAGGAAATGGCAACCCCTCCACAGAATAGGACAATATATACTTAAACGTAACATAAAGAGTAAAGAAGATAAAAACATGAAAAAAAGTAGAAAAAGACAACTTACTACTGCAAATCACAAATCAACTCACAGCATAAATGGGAATAATTTGTGTAAAAAAACATCACATAAAAGGGGAGACAGTAAAGGTCTGAATTTGCAAAGGAAAATGGAGATCAGAAGAATGCTGAAGAAAAAGGACTCCTGTATACATGAAACTTACTTTTACATAAACGTAATGGTAACCACTCAAAAAAAAATCAGAACTGCGACATATAACATTAAAAAAAAAACAGAAGGAGAAATCAGATAATACTACCAAAATAAAATGACAGAACAAAAAGGCAAAGAAAAAATGGAGACACCTAGCTAACATAAAACAAAAGATAAAATGACTATAGGAAATCGTCATACATCAATAAATTATCCTAAATGTAAATGGACTGAACTCACCAATAAAAAGGCACAGAGTAGCAGATTGGATCAAAAAAGAAATCTAAACTGTACACTGCCTTCAAAGAAGCATCTCAGCTACGAGGAAAAATATAGACTTAAAGTGAAAGGGTAGAAAATGATACTCCAAGCAAATGGCCGCCAGAGCAAAGTGGGTGTAGTCATACTTATATCTAAGAAAATCAGCAAAAAAAAAACCCAGACTATGCAACAATAGACAAAATGGATATTTCATAATGATAAAGGGGATGACACAATAAGAAGACATAACACTTATCAATATACAGAGGGTGCCAAAGAAATGTGTACACATTTTAAGAAAGGAAAATTGTATTAAAATTGTAATATTCAATATATACCAATAACAAAAGATTAATACAAGTCACATTTGATTTCTGCAATTACAAAAGGTGCTCAAAGTAGTTACCATCAGCGTCCAGACACTTCTGATTTTGGCAAACTACTGCTTGAGCTATGTTTAACAGTGTCCACTTGTATACATTTTTTTGGCACCCCTGGTATATGCTCCCACAGGGAGAATGAAAATATACAAAGAAACTACTAACAAAACTAAAGGGAGTAACTGACAAAAACCCAATTATAATAGGGGTACTAAAAACCCAACTGACAGCTATGAATAGATCATCCAAGCAGAAAATCAATAAGGAAATATCAGCCTTAAATTACACATTAGGTCAAATGGACATAATTGACATTTACAGAGCACTGTATCCTAGAACACCAGATTATACATTCTTTATCTAGAAATGTGTTTGACATTGAATGTATATTGAATATAATTTTCTCTGTACAGTTCAGTTATGGTATTTCCCAAATGCAATTATCATATTTAAATGGAGTCTATTCCCCAAAGATGAAAACTTCTCATATTTTAAAAGAAAATCAATGCAATAAAAAATTACCTGAAACGATAAAGAGGATTGAGGACCATGTTACAGGTAGAAAATGAAAAAAAATGAGTCTTCATCAAGACAAATGTAGACCATAATGCAACCTTGCAAATTAGAACAAAAATATCTTGGAACCATTAACAATTTTGGCAGCTTAAAAATATGCAAAAACAGGGCTGGCCGAGTGGCTCAGTTGGTTAAGAGTTGGCTTGGGAGCACAAACTCTGAGCAGCAGGGCCACCGGTACAGTTCCCACATGGGCCAATTACGCTGCATCCTCTATAGCTAAGATGGTGAGCAACAGCTCGACCTGGAGATGGCCTTCCGTGAGTGGCTGGTGATGGCGTAGGCTGCAGTGGGGCTGCAGTGGGCTGCCATGAGCTATCGTGAGTGGCTGTCAGCCAACGTGAGTGGCCGCAGGCTGGCAGCCGAAAAGGACTGCCATGAGCTGCCATGAGCCACCATGAGTTGCTGTGAGCGGCCATCAAATGGCCAGCAACTTACTGCCTCAGCTGGGAAGAGCGCAATGATCATAATACCAACAAGGGCCAGTGAAGCGACGTCCTCCACAACTAGACTGAAGAACAAAAGGACAGCAACCTGTCTGTTCCCCTTTTCCAATTCCCCAATGCTTTTCCCCTCCCCCAATTCCCCAATAAAATTTTTTAAAAAAATACAGTAAGTTTCTGACTTACGAACGAGTTCCCTTCCTGAAGAACATTCTTAAGTCGGATTCATTCATAAGTTCAACAAAGTGAGGCTTATACACCTTTGACACAAATATACAATGTAAAGCCAGTGGTTGAATGATTCATGTTATAAGAACAAGCAACGTCTACCATCTTTTCGCCTTGGTGCAATCTCTGAATTATTTTCAATTTGTTTTCATTGTTATTGCTTTGTGCTTCGTAGCATTCCCCTCCACATCACCACTGCTTTTCCTCTTGCTTCTGGACATCCTGGGCTCTGATTGAACACTGTACTACTGTACACTATCATACTGCACATTAATCACACAGTAGCACAACTGCGACAATGTCTGGCAGACACGTGAGCTACTTTCACGATTTGTTCACATCTACGAATATTCATAATATGAGGTTTGTTGGTATCTGTGAAAGTTCACAACTCGAATGATCATAATTTGGGGACTTACTGTATGCAAACACATTACCATCTTCTCTACACATACCCTCTGCTTCTATGTCAGAATCCAAACAGTCTCGACACTCACATGAAAATAATAGAATCAGGGTTCTATTTGCAGTGAAAAAACTTAGTAGCAAAGTCACATAAAATCCAAACAAATAAATGATAATAGAATCCTTTAAAATGAGCTCTGTGTTACATTCTTATGAAGGCTTCACAAGACAGCCTGTCTTAGTCCAATCAGGCTAACAAAATACCATAGACTGGATGACTAAAACAACAGAAATTTCTCACAGTTCTTGAGGCTGGAAGTCCAAAATCAAGGCACTGGCAGATTTGATATCTTGTGAAGGCTTATTTTCTGATTCAAAGACAGTGCCTTCAAGCTATAAGCCCACATGGCAGAAGAGACAAGAGATCTTTTTAGAGCCTCTTTTATAAGGGCACTAATCCCATTTATGAAGGTTCTGCACTCATAACCTAATCACCTCCCAAGGGACACTGGAAACAAATGAAAAGCTCCCAAAGGCAAAATTGGGAACAATTTGAAAAACAGAATCAGTAAAGTAGGATAGGATTATAACCCAAAGTATAAAATAAATACACATGAGTTCATAATGATATTAATAAATTATTAAATAAATTAATTAATTAACAAATGGGGGAGTAGAGAAAAATCTTTCTTATAAAGAAATTAAAATAAGTAGATACTGGAGAGGAGAAAAACTGGCAGCAGTGAGGAGGGCTCTCTTGAGTTCTCCCCTGGAAAGCACAGCAATTTGAGCAGCTGAAACACAGCAAACAAACCTCTTCGAGCACGCTGAGCAGCAAAGGGACTCCCACGCCGAGTACTTAAAGGTGGGCAGGCCAGGCGAGTGGGGGAAGAGAGAGGCGAGGCGCGTGAAGGCACAGCCCGCACCCTTGGCTGCTGAGACTCGGGGTCTCAGAGAGCAGATGGGAGAGTTTCACAGCTCGCTCCCTACACCTCCCGCCCGTGCTACAGCAGAATCCTCAGGCAGGGCAAGTAGGGGACGGAGAGAGGAAGGCGTGAACGGAGGCACAGTCTGTCTGCGTCCCCGGCTGCGGAGCTGTGGGAATCCAGGACAAGGTGGAGTGGTTTGCAGCACCTGGGCGGGCTCAGCACCTGGGCGGACTCAGCCTCTGGGCTGAACGGCCCACCAGGAGTCCAGCAGGAGCCCCAGGGCGCGCAGTTTCTGAGGCAGAAATCTCAAACCGGTGAGCAGGAGAAAAAGGAAGCAAGAAGCTGGAGACACAGCCCACACCCCACAGCTGTGGAGACAGGAGATGCCTTGCCAGGGGGGCTCCTGGAGAGCAGCAAGGGCTCTGCGGGACTGTGGGGCGGGGGTGGGGGCTTTTTACTTTTTCTTATTTTTTTTCTTTTTCTTTTTCCCCCTTTTCTCTCAGACAGTAAAAATAAACTGCATAGATAAGTGCTCACCCCCACCCTCCCTCAGAAACCTTGGCCCCCTCCCTGCCAGAGCCTGAGGCTGACTCCTGAAGAGAGCAGTAAGTCAGAACAAAGGTGCTTGACTCCCTGTGGGTTGAGTAATTTGCAAGAGAAGAGGCTGCAGGTGGGAGCTACTAAACACGCTGTCCCCGCCCCCACCTCTCCTGGGCAGCTGGGGAACCAGAACAGCTTTGGTTGCTGAGGCACAGTAAGGCCTACAAGCAGCTCTGAAATCTCCACCCCCCACCCTCCAACAGCCCCAGTGGAAAGAGCACCTGAAGACACACATCCAGTCCCCTGGCTGCGCAGAAATCAGAGTGCCTCTGGACAGGCAGGAGCAGATATAACACAGACTTTGTAAAAAAAACTAACAACCACACCTCATAACTCTACTCATCTAAAATAGACCTGCATTACCAACCTCACTCTAGGTGCCAGGCAGCTGATTCTGCCTCAAAAGACACACAGTAGTTTGTGTATAGCAGAGGAAAACCTGTGAGAGCTTGGTGGACTTCAGCCAAGATTGGCACTGGTTATTTCTGGGTTTTACTCCCTTTTTTTTTATTGTTTTCGGTTTTGGTTTCTCTTTTGGTGTGTTATATTGTTATTGTTAATTGGGTTCTGTTGGATGTTTTGGGGTTTTTTTTCCATTGATTGTTTATGTTGGTTGTTTCTGGATTTTTCTATTTCATTAGTAATTTTAGTTTTTTATATAGGCATATATAAAGGTGCATATATGTGGATATATATGGAGGTATATATATATATTTTTTTCTCTCTTCTTTTTTCTCACTTTCTTTCTCTTCTAACCTCTCTCTCTCCCTTCTTTCCTGCTTCCTTTTCACAGCTTGATTTGCCTCCTAATTGCCATTTTTCCTGCAAGTTTTTTTTTGCCGTTGTTGTTGTTATTTTTATGTGTTGCTATTTTGTTTCTTGCATTCATTCTATTTTTTAGTTTATTATATTTTATTTTATCTTGTTCTGCTATTTGTTCCTTGTTTTTGTTTTTTCTTTTTTTTCTTTTCTCATTTTCGTTGTTTTGTTTCTGTTGGTGTGTTTTCTCCTTGTGTATGATTGATATTTCTGCACATGTTGAATGTAGGGTGATGGTTGTTTTGTACATCAGAGAGTATCTGGTTACCTTTCATGGCTCTTTGGTTGTGCTTGTTTATCTGTTTTGCCCTAAAACCCGCTCTGCAGCAGGGCCCAGCCAAAGAAGCACAAGAATAATCACACCCAGAGAACAACTTTACATGAAACCAGAGCATTACAGGGTCTGACCTACAAGATTCACACCCAAAGGGAAATTTCTACAGGCACAAGAGCCCCTTGGGGCCAAGCCTCATCAGAGGGCTCAACCCTCACACAACAGCTTATAAACTTTGGATACAGCTAATCCTCATGGCTAGTCAGCTTGGCAGTCAAGTCCACCTACTGACAAGCCAAAAGCCATAAAAACTAGACCTCAACAGGAGAAGGCACATAACACAAGGAACACCTCTAGTATACACACACGGGAGAAAAGGGAGCCTGAGCAATTCAGGTATAAAGGACATATAATTCATAAGGCTACTCAGAAAAGACTGAGAGACCTAGGGGATCTACCAATTTCATTGAAGTAAACACAAAGAGTAAGCCAGAATGGAGAAACAAAGAAACACATCCCAAATAAAAGAACAGAAGAAACCTCCTGAATCTGTGGAATTAGAGGAAATAGAGGTAATCAATCTATTGGAGACAGAGTTCAGAACACTGATTATTAGAATACTCAAGGAAATCAATGAGAATGAAAAGAAGAATACAGAAATCATGAAAAGCAACCAGGTAGAAATAAAGAATTCAATTACTGAATTAAATAATATACTCGATGGAATTACTAGTAGATTGGATGAAGCAGAGGAACCAATCAGTGACTTAGAAGACAAGTTAGCAGAGATCATCAAAGCAGAACAACAAAGAGAAAAAAGAATAAAAAAACATTGAAAATATTTTAAGAGAGCTAGGTGACAACATCAAATGCAACAACATGCACATCATAGGAATACCAGAAGGAGAAGAGAGGGAGCAAGGGATTGAGAACATATTTGAAGTAATAATGGCTGAAAACTTCCCTAACCTGGCAAAGGAAATTGACATACAAGCAGAACAAGTGCAGAGAGTTCCAAACAAGATGATCCCAAACAGGCCCACACCAAGACACATTACACTGAAAATGGCAAGGGTTAAATACAAAGACAGAATCCTAAAAGCAGCAA
>NW_017731895.1:248281-250372 GCF_001890085.2 Hipposideros armiger
TTTAAAATTGAAGGAGAGATAAAGAGCTTCCCAGAAAAGAATAAGCTACAGGAATTCATTACCATCAAATTAGCATTGCAGGAAATGTTAAAAGGGCTGCTTTAAGCAGAGGAAAGAGAACAACCTAACTAATGAAGACCAGGAACATAAATAACAAAACGGCAATAACTGTGCACTAATCAATAATCACATTAAGTGTAAATGGACTGAATGGTCCAATCAAAAGACATAGCTTGACTGAGTGGATAAGAAAGCAAGACCCTTGCATATGCTGTATACAAGAGACCCACCTCAGATCAAAAGACCCATACAAGCTGAATGTAAAGGGATGGAGTAAAATATTTCATGCAAATGGAACCGAGAAAAAAGCTGGAGTAGCGATACTTATGTCAGATAACAAGGACTTTAAATTGAAGAACATAATGAATGACAAAGAAGGGCTTTTCATAATAAAAAAGGGATAGATCCAACAAGAAGATATAACTCTAGTAAACATCTATGCACCTAACATAGGAGCCCCTAAATATATAAAACACATTTTGACAGATATAAAGACAGAGATCAACAGTAACACTATTATAGTAGGGGACTTCAACACCCTGCTGTCACCAAACGACAGATCTTTCAGAAAATCTTTCAGAAAATCAACAAGGAAACTGTGGCCTTAAATGTCACTTTAGACCAGCTGGATTTAATCGATATTTTCAGAGCATTACACCCCGAAGGTACAGAATATACATTCTTCTCAAATACACATGAATCATTTTCTAAGACAGACCACATGTTAGGCCACAAAACAAGTCTCAATAAATTTAAGAGGACTGAAATCATATCAAGTGTTTTCTCCGACCACAATGCTATGAAACTAGAAATCAATTACAAGAAGAAATCTGGAAAGCTCACAAATGCATGGAGGTTAAATAACATGCTACTAAATAGTGAGTGGGTCAAAGATGAGATCGAGGAGGAAATCAAAAGATACCTTGAGACAAACGAAATGAAAACACCACAACCCGAAATCTCTGGGACGCAGCGAAAGGAGTCCTAAGAGGGAAGTTCATAGCAGTGCAGGCCTACCTAAAGAAGGAAGAAAAATTTCAAATCTACAGGTTATCCTTACACCTCAGGGAGCTGGAAAAAGAACACCAAAATAAGCCCAAAGGTAGCACAAGGAAGGAGATAATAATGACCAGAGTGGAAATAAAAGAAGTAGAGACCAGGAAAACAATACAAAAGATCAACAAAACCAAGAGCTGGTTTTTTGAGAAGATAAACAAAATCAACTAGCCCCTAGCTAGACTCATCAAAGGAAAAAGGGAGAGGGCTCAAATTAGTAAAATCAGAAATGAATGAGGTGGGCCGGCCGAGTGGCTCAGTTGGTTAAGAGCTCGCTCAAGAGTTTGAGCTCTGAACAACAGCGGTTCGAGTCCAGCCTGAGCTGAGCAGCAACTGAGCTGCCAACAGGTAGCAGGATGGCTCAGCTAAAAAGAAAAAAAAAAAGAAATGAATGAGGTGAAGTAACAACAGACTCCACAGAAATACAAAAAATCTTAAGAAATTACTACGAGCAATTATATGCCAACAAATTTGACAATCTGAAAGAAATGGATAATTTTCTAAAAGTGTACAACTTTCCAAAGTTAACTTGAGAAGAAACAGAAAATCTGAATAAACTGATTACCACCAAGGAAATTAAATCAGTAATCAATAAGTTCCCAACAAATGAAAGCCCAGGGCTAGATGGCTTCACAAGTGAATTTTACCAAACATTCAAAAAAGAATTATTCCCTATTATTCTCAAACTATTCCAAAAAAATTCAGAAGGAGGGAAGGCTCCCAAACTCTTTCTATGAAGCCACGATCACCCTGATTCCAAAAACAGACAGACAGTACAAAAAAGGAAAACTATAGCCCGGTATCTCTGAAGAACATAGACACAAAAATCCTCAACAAAATATTAGCAAACAGAATTCAGCAATATATTAAGAAGATCATACATCATGACCAGGTGGGTTTCATCCCTAATATGCAAGGTGGTTCAACATCTGCAACTCAATTAACGTGATAAACAACATCAACAAAAATAAAAAT
>NW_017731895.1:254957-272701 GCF_001890085.2 Hipposideros armiger
TTTTTGGTACCCTCTGTATATGTGTGTGTGTGTATAATAAAAAAATACAGTGAATGTTTAAATAAAAACATTACAGTGAAAAACTCATTGCCATTAATCCCCCTCAAATACTCCCCCCCACTTCAAACACACTTATGCCATTGTTCTTGCCACTTTCTGAAGCAGTTCTGGAAGTCCTCTTACATGAGTGTCTTTAGTTGCACTGCAGTGGCTGCCTCGATGTCCTGAATTATTTTGACTTTGGGGAAGAGGCAGAAGTCACATGGTGCCAGATCTGGTGAATACGGTGAATGAGGACGCACCATAAGTTTTTCATTTGACAGAAATTGCCATATACCAGAAGCTGTATGTGACACGGAGCATTATCATGATGGAGGATGATTTACAGCACACTTTAAAACACACCTTCTCTCAAGTATAGCTCACACACTACTGACTGCATCAAAGAAGTTAAAAATTATCACACACTTCTGCTAAGGTTCGATGTGCAGCTTCCTGTATTGAAGATCCCTGCCTTTCGGTTGGATGGCACTCGGAGGCGGCATTCACCATATTTGTTGATCACACCTCATATTCTTTAACAAATCTGCCTTTCTAGCCAGATTGACTGCCATCTTTTCTATTCCTAAATCCCAATATTACATAGCAGAGTACTGAGTTTATTAAACAGCAGTACCTGAAAAATGTTTTCTTAATATATCCTTCTTTATTTATTCCAGGCATTTTTGTTTATGTATAAGACAAAAATCAATGGAAAACAAATTTCTTGTTTTTTGAGAACTACATCAGTAAACATTCTTATTCCAGTATTTGCATTTCTAAGGTCATTAGATACATAACTGCATTTCTTTCCTTATATTTCAGTATCAGTCTGTATTAACACTATGCATAATATATTATATGGTCATTTGCGTAGGTGGCCTTAAATTGATCTATAGTGTACATATAGTTTTAGAATCCATAAGGAAAATGCCAGTTCTCCCTGGTAATGTTATCCAATATCTGGAACCATGGGGATTTCCAGGCTTGTTTATGTTATAGTCAGCCATGAAATAAAGGGCTCTGTTCTTGTTCCTATTGCAATCCCTAATGTTTACTCCTGACTACTACATTATTATTGTGATCTTGAGAGACAAAAGAAGAGTTTGATGAACACTGTGCAAGTCATTCAAGTTTTTCCTCATTCTTTTTCTTCCAGGGAAACGGATTGTGTGAAGCATTTTTTATACTAACACAGAAAATTAATTACAGTTTTAAGGCCAACAAATGTGTGAGACATTTTCATCTCTACAATCCAGATGGGAAAACAAACACATAGAGGCTTAGTGAATACTTTAAAACCACAGAGCCAATTGAAAGTGGTTCTAGGACCAGTCTAGGTCGCTTGAAGCAGTACTTCATGAAAACTATGAAGTTCACCAGTAGTCCAGATAATACAAATGCATTTTAGTAGAACACTACAAAATAATCAAACTTCTGGATGCAGAATACCCTAGCCAAATTTTCATAATGGAAAGATGCTCTTCTGTGGGTTGCAATTTTGAGGGCCGATGTTGCTAAAAGCATCCAGGGCAATTAGAAAACAACAAAATCAAGTTTGTCATAGAATTCATTCACATGCCAGAAAAGCAATATTCTTCTTTTACAATATTAACCATTATACACAAGAATATTTTTATGCAACTGACAGAATCATAACAGTATAAACAAAAGAGCACATTTAACTGGATAAAAACCAAGTAGGCCAGACTTTGTATATAAATCCAAATATCTATAATCGTCACAAAACATAATCCAGATTGCAATTGCAGAATGAAGCTCCTAATTGCTTAGAGTTGGGAATTAAACTGTGTGATCTTTGTGACAGCTGTGACAGGTAATATAAGAGAAGTTCCAATAAAGAGATACAACACTGCATAATACTGTTACAAGAAGCAAGAGATATAATCAAGCTTCATAGAATTTGAACATAAGCTTAGCAAAGATAATTTTTTTCTATAAAGATTTAGAAATAGGGGAAGTTTATTTTCCCTAAATTAACAGGAGATATGTGTAGCCCCAACGTAACATATCTGTATTTTCTGATTTACCTAAGTTGGCTAAAAGCAGTCTTCATATTTTCTATGAAACTTATTTCACTATTCCAATTCCCAGGAAGTGAAAGTTGCAATCATTTTTCTTTTACTTCTCAATTTCCTCCTACTATACTTCATCCTTGAGGCTTTCTTTCCCCAGCCCAGTGACCAGCTAATTAATTTATGCCACAAGAGAAAGGAAATTAATATAAGTTCAAACACAAAGGCTATGTTCTACTCACAGGTGTGAAAATAGAATTTTCCTTAAAAATTAGTGAGAATAGGAGCCGAGACCCAACACCCGCCTAGGCTCCTCCTGCCTCCCCCCACCCCCACCTACTAAGGCGCCAGGCGGTGGCGGCCTGCTCACTGGCCGCGCGTTCCAGCCAGCCGAGCGATCCTGCCGCGCCTCCCGCCAAGTTTGTCCTGTTTCAGCCGACCTCACCACAATGCCGTCCCAAATGGAACATGCCATGGAAACCATGATGTTCACGTTTCACAAATTTGCCATGGATAAAGGCTACCTGACAAAGGAGGACCTGCGAGTGCTCATGGAAAAGGAGTTCCCCGGGTTTCTGCAGAACCAAAAAGACCCTCTGGCCGTGGACAAAATCATGAAGGACCCGGACCAGTGCCGAGATGGCAAAGTGGGCTTCCAGAGCTTCTTCTCGCTCATCGCGGGGCTCACCATCACATGCAATGACTATTTTGTAGTACACATGAAGCAGAAGGGAAAAAAGTAGGCGGCGCTGCGCAGTAACGCCCGCCCCGAGAAGAGTCCTCACCATGGGTCGCATCCGGAATCCCCCCCCCGCCCCATAGCTTCCCCTGGATAAGGATTTCATGAGCAGATTGGGACCCTTAGAAAATGTACAGATAAAATCCCACCTCCATTTGACAAGAGAAACACAAGCCAATTAGAACCAGATAAGCTTTTGATTTTTATATTGCTTGTATCCTGCTGCCCTCAATAAACAGATTTCTTTTTTAGTTCCTAAAAAAAAATAGTGAGAATAGTAAGTATGCAGCCTTAGATGTAATTGAACAATAGTACAGATGACATAATTTATTTTCCAAATTCTAGAATATCAGTAGAAAAATCTGTTTCTTTTGAACTAGCCCCCATCATTTTTTCTCCTATGCCTAGATAACAAGCACATCAAATTTTAATGTCAGGGAAGGAAAGGATTGGTATATAAAAAAATTTTCAGATATTTCTTTTCTTTGTAAGTGGAATATGTGCTGATTATACCTCAGCAGATGTTTTCTTCTTTTGTTATGCCACAGGACTCTGTTTTTTTTAAAAAATCTCCCTATTTCATAACTCTTAAATAAATCTGGAAGATAAGGCATTTTATTGAAGATAACCAAGACAGAAAAAGGTTAATTAACTGTGCTGATTTTCTACAGCTTTGTAACAAATCACCAAAAATATAATGTCTTAAAACAACATAAATGCATTATCTCATAGTTCTATGAGTCAAAAGCCTGAATGCGCTTAGCTAGTTTCTCTGCTCCAGGTTTCAAAGGTGGAATCAAGGTGTCAACTAGCCTGTGCTCTTATTTGAAGGCTTTAGGAGAAAATCCTCTTCTACCCTCACTTCAGTTGTTGACAGCATTCAATTCCATGTACATAGCTATAGGACTGTAGTCACCATTTCCTTGCTGGCTATATTAGTCTGGGTTTACTTTTACCTTCTAGAGAACACTTGCATCCCCCTGATGCATTACTTCCTTTCACCTTCAAAGTCAGCAATGGTGGATTGAGACCTCAAGCTTTAAATCTCTCTGATAGTTCCTTCTTCCTCATCTTTCCTGTCTTCAGCTTGAAAAAGTTTTCTGCTTTTAAGAGCTCATTATAATTAGATTGGGCCCACCCAGATAATCCAGAACAATCTCTCTAAATTAGGGCCTGTACACCTAATTACATATGCAAAGTATTTTGCCAGGAAAGGTAATATAATCACAAATTCTGGGATTAAGGCTTGGACATCTTTGGGGGATGGGTGGTATTTGACTTACTATAGTAATCTACTCAAGACAAAACAACTAGGAAATGATGCAGCAGCTTGTTAAAATCTAGGGCTTTTTCCATTAAATTTTGCTACCCTGCCAGTCATTTTCTTTCCAGGTCAGTTAACAAAACACCAGTAAATCACCACAACTATATTGGGCAGTAAATATTATATCTTGAGAATAAACAATGTTGCTGAAAATGAAAAAAAAATAGGAAAGTTTATTAAGAATTCCAAGAAGCTAGTGGCTTCTAAGTAATACGGTGTTTCCCCAAAAATGAGACGAGGTCTTATATTCATTTTTGCTCCAAAAGATGCATTTTATTCATTTATTCATGTACAAATATCTACATTTATTCAAATGCAGTCATGTCTGGCTGACAATCTTAACTGAGGCTTATTTTGGGGTAGGGTTTATAGCACGAGCACCTTGGAAATCATGCTAGGGCTTATTTTCTGGTTAGGTCTTATTTTCAGGAAACATGGTATATTGCTCCCAGGTAAGAAATCTGTCATTTTTCAGTCAAAAATTCATAATTTTAGTTACATAAAGTTAATAGGTAAAAGGAAATCCATTTCCTATAAGATACTATATCTTCATGACATGACAAAATGCAGATTAGAAAAATTATCTGCGATCAGCCAGAATATAATGAACGCCTTTCCACCTGAGTGTGAAGGTATTTTAAGGAGTTTAATCATATTCATCTCTCTTACTGCATGAATCTAATGAAGAATCATACTTTGCTTTTCTGTTTCTGACTTTAATTGCATTGAAAGTTAAATACACACACACACACACACACACGGAAAATCCGGAAGTCAGCTTCCCATTTTAAGCTGAGTGCTTAACTAATAAAGAGTTCTGAAGACTAGTCTTAAATATGTCACTATCCGTGTGATTTCAGTCCAATCACTTCAGCCCTCTGGGTCTCATTGTCCCTCTTTTTAAGTTAAAGAGAGTGATCTACATGATCTTACGTGTTCTTGATAGCTCTGATTTTCTAATATTCCATCATCTCAAATATTCAAATAAAATATCTTTGGCATCCTATGTATTTACAAAGTAGTATTTTACTAAGACATTCCCTAACCTCTACTGGCATTTTTAATGAGAGATCTTAGATGTCAGACTTTGAATTTAAAAATCAATTAATCTTTTATATAGTTAAACTATTACCATCGGTCTTATTGCTATATTTTCAACAGTTTGCTTTCTGAACAATGAGTTCTATACTGTTTTTTAAAGAGTTATTCTCTGATCAGAAACTTTCAGCAGATGAATTGCCTTTGAAGGCAACTTAATATCTATTATTCAAACTTTGCTTTTTCTATGTACCAGTATTTTGGAAGATGGAGGTAAAGATATATAGGCTGAAAAAACTCCAGTCCAAAAGCTTCCTACTCCATTTTAAATGACACTGGAAATTTTGGTTCACATTTCTAATGGGAAGATGGACTAGGTGGCCTGATCGCAGGTTTTTACATTTAGCAATCTAGTAAGATAACTGTGAGAAAGACAGCAATACAAAAACTTTTAGTCAAGGTAAGCAAACTTCTGTAACAAGCTAACCCACAAATTTCAGTGGCTTAACAGGGTAGAAGTGTATTTTTTTACTCAGTATGTATTATTGGTGGTGATGGGGGTGGGGTGACTTGTGTTCCACACGGTTATTCAGAAGTGCAGGCTGCTAGCAGCTCTGTAATCTTCAATAGTTGATTTCCAAGGTCACCGTTGAAGTTAATATACATTCAGCACATTGGCAAAGAGCATGAAGAATGGTGAATAGAATATTTTAATGGTTCAAGCTTGAAAGAACATATATTATTTCCCTCTACATACATCTGGCTATAAATCATCCATATAGCCACACCTAACTGAAAAGCAGGCTGAGAAATGTAGTCCAGTCATGTGCCCTGGAAGAAGAGGCCTTCAATTGATTTAATAAGTCCTGCCTACATTATTGAGGCTAATCTCCCTTACTTAGAGTAAACTGATTGTAAAGTTTAACCACATCTACAAAATACCTTTACAGCAACACCTAGATTAGTGTTTGAAAACTAACCATCACAGCATCTATTGGAGAAATATTTGAAGTACAAAAGTTTATTTGTTTCCTAATATATAAAATAAACTTCTCAAATATAATATGCGGTTTGGAGGTAAAAAGTATTAAAGGATTGTTTTCCTAAGGACAAGTTTTCAAGCAACGAAAAGTTAATTGGTTTTCAATGATTATTATATTCAAGACTTTTGATGCAAGACCATATTAATAAATCATAGTCAGTGCACCCCAGATGTTAAATTGGTTAAAAAGACTAAAAGCCAGCCAAAATGTATATCAGGAAGTAATGGAACTTAAATATGCCACATCTCCTACACCTAAGCATTCAGCAAGCTACACAATTTTGCCCATACTATAAGAAGGTAAAACTTTGATGAACACAATAAAGCCTAAATGAATGATATTTAAAAATATACCAGTATTTTATTAATAAAATAATCCATATGGAATAATGATGATCCAACCTTAGTAATGATTAAACTTAATTTATCCATAAAAATATAGAGTGGAGTAAAGACAGTTTTTTCAATAAATGGTGTTGGGAAATCTGGACAGGTACATGCAAAAGAATGAAACTGGACCACCTTCTTAAACCATATACAAGAATAAACTCAGAATGGATTAAAGACTTGAATGTAAGACCTGAAACCATAAAACTCCTAGAAGAAAACATAGGTAGTAAACTCTCTGACATTGTTCTTAATAATGTTTTTTTCTGATCTATCTCATTGAGCAAGGGAAACAAAATAAAAAATAAACAAAAGGGACTTCATCAAACTAAAATTTTTTGCCCAGCAAAGGAAACCACCAACAAAATGAAAACAAAGCCTACTGAATGGGAGAAGATATTCGCCAATGATACATCTGATAAGGGGTTAATATACAAAATTTATAAAGAACTCATACAACTCAACACCAAAAAAAACAAAAATACAATCCAATTAAAAACTGGGCAGAGGCCCTAAATAGGCATTTCTCCAAAGAGGACATACACATGGTCAATAGACATATGAAAAGATGCTCAATGTCGCTAATCATCAGAGAAATTCAAACTGAAGCCACAATGAGATATCACCTCATACCTGTCAGAATGGCTATCATCAATAAATCAACAAACAACAACTCTTGGTGAAGATGTGGAGAGAAGGAAACCCTTGTGCACTGTTGGTGAGATTGCAAATTGGTGGTACCCCTATGGAAAACGGTTTGGAAGTTCCTCAAAAAGTTAAAAATAGAACTACCTTATAACCCAGCAATTCCACTTCTGGGTATTTATCCAAAGAAATACTAGAGACTTATTCAGAAAGATATATGCATCTCTATGTTCACTGCAGCACTACTAACAATTGCCAAGATATGGAAGCAATCCAAAGGCACATCAATAGATGATTGGATAAAGAAGAGGTGGTACATATATACAATGGAATGTTACTCAGCCATAAAAAAATCCCAAAGAAATCTGACACTATCCATAGCTTTTGTGATATTAGTTTTATAAGGGGAATCACTTCATAAATTTTATAAATGTCTAACAACTATGCTGTACACATGAAACTAATATAAAATAGTATTGAATGTCAATTATAATTACAAAAATACAGGGATATAAAGTACAGCATAGGGAATGTAGTCTATAATATTGTGCTAATTATGTACAGAATTAGGTGGGTAATAGACTTATTGGTGTTATCACTTTCTGAGGTATATAAATGTCTAATCATTATGGTGTTTTGTACACCTGAAACTAGTAGAAAAAGAAGTAAAATAAGTTGTATCATAAAAAAAGAACAAAATTTTACTATTTGGGACAGTATGGATGGACCTAGAGGGTATTATATACTAAGTGAAATAGATCAGACTGAGAAAGACAAATACCATATGATCTCAATTATATGTGGAATCTGAAAAACAAAATAAATAAACAAATAAAATAGGGGAAAAAAACAATGTAGCCATGTTCACTAATGCTTTTAAAGTGATTTCATGAGTTATATTAAATCATCTTGCATTAAATGAGTCTAGTTACACCTAAAATCATAAGAAGAAATATCTACAGTAGCAAAATAAGTGGCTCTTTTAGGGGCAATTCTCTACTATAAAAAAATTACACATTTTTCATTTGTCACCATTATCACTTATGTTGGCCATATTCCTACAGTAAATTCTCCCTTTCATTTGGTCTTTGGCTACTCAGCTTTCAAAGTTACACTGAGAAAAGACACAATGGTTAAAAATGGAGAGAACCAATGATTTCACTCATATGTGAAATATAAGACTGAAAGCAACAAATGAAGAAGACAAACAAAGAAGCAAAAACTCATAAACACAGACAACAGTTTAGTGGTTACCAGAGTGTAAGGGGGGAGGGGTGGTAGAAAAGGGTAAAGGGGGTCAAATATATGGTGACAGAAGAGAACTATTATAATTCTGTGTGGTGAACACACAATGTAATATACAGATGATATACTGCATAATTGTATACTCGAAACCAATATAATTTTACTAACAATGACACCCCACTACATTTAATATAAATAAATTTTAAAAAAATGAAGACAGGATTTTACACAATGGAATGCTATTCTTCCATAAGAAAAGATGAATTAGTGCCATTTGCAACAACATGGGTAGACCTTGAGATTATAATGCTAAGCGAAATACGTCAGACAGAAACAGTCAAGAATCATATGATTTCACTGATGTGTGGTATATAAAACTGAAACAACAAAAGAACAAGAAAAACAAATGAAGAAATAAAACTCACAGACACAGACAATAGTTTAGTGGTTACCAGAGGATAAGGGGGGAGGGAGTTGTTAGATAAGGGTAAAGGAGATCAAAGAAATGGTGATGGAAAGAGAACTGACTCTGGGTGGTAAATACACAATGTGATATATATTGGGTTGTCAGAAAAGTCATGACATATTTTTTCTATGTTTTTTGTTCCAAAATTCATCATGACTTTTCTGACATTCTAGCAGGTGATGTATTACAAAATTGTACACCTGAAATCTACATATCTTTGCTAACAACTGTCACCCCAATAAACTAATTTTTAAAAAAATGAAGAGAAACAAAAATTAAGTGTGAAAGAAGCAAGTTTTAGTAATCAGAGGGGTCAGTGACAATTATTTTCAACTCTTTTTCCCATGGTTGATATTGCTTTTACCCCCACCAAATAACTATATTCTGAGGTTGGAATGGTGCCATGAACTGAATGTTTGTGTTCCCCCAACATTTATATGTTGAAACCATAATATCCAAAGTGATGACATTTGGAGATGGATCGTTTGGGAGGTAATTCGGCCATGGTTAGGATTAGTATCCATATAAGGGAAGACACAAGATCTCCACCCCCTCCCCTACCCCCTTCCCACCTTCCCATGTGAGGACATCACAAGAAAATGCCCATGTATGAACCAGAAAGTGCTCTCACCAGACATCCAAATTGCCAGCACCTTGATTTCGGACTGAATTCCCAGCCTCCAGAACTGTGAGAAATAAATATTTGCTGTGTAAACCCCCCAGTTTATGGTAATTTGTTATAGCAGCCTGAACTGACTAAGACAGATGGGCATATGTGTGTAATGGGGAAAATCTTAGTTGATTAATGAAAGATGACACCATTCATAACACAGTTGGTGATTGTGTTACTTTCAGAGAAAACTAAACCAAAAAAAATCCTTCTAGCCAATTACTAACCATCTGTGACTTTGTCCTCTGGTAACTCTTTTTTTTTTTTAAAGATTTTTTTTATTGGGGAATTGGGGGGATGGGAACAGTGCTGGGGAATTGGGGAAAGGGGAACAGACAAGTTGCTGTCGTTTTTTGTTCTTCAGTCTAGTTGTGGAGGATGTCGCTTCACTGGCCCAAGTTGGCACCATCATTGCGCTCTTCCCTGGCGAGGCAGATCAGTCGCCGGCTTCTGGACGGCCGCTCACTGCGGCTGCTGGCCGCTCACGCTGGCTGCTGGCCACACACGGTAGCCCATGGCAATCCACTGCCACAGGGGCTGCAGCCTACGCCGTCGCCGGCGACTCACGGCAGCCCAGCTCCAGGTTGAGCTGCTGTTCAGCATCTTAGCTGTGGAGGGCAGTGTCACTGGCCCTCATATGTGGGATCCGAACCGGGTCCCTCTGGCATCCCAAGCGAGTTCTTAACCATCGTGCCACTCGGCCGGCCCCCCTCTGGTAACTCTTAATACACTACATTTCTTTTTTATTCCAACTTAAATAGATTATTAACATTTGGTAATTTAAAAATCCCATGACACTTACTCTGAAAAGAACATTTTCTAAATTTTTAATAGATTTTTAAAAATCTCAATGACCTTGAATACCCATTAGCCTTTACCCATTTGCAAATGACCTAGCTATATTTCTTCTATATGAATTAGCTTATAGTTCAAGTTTGATTCGTTTTTCTTCTTAATGAGATTAGAAAAGTTGGTTTTATCCTCTACAATCACAAAAATCTTAATAAATAATACAACTGGAGTAAAGACCAAAAAAAAAAAAAGATGAAGAAGAAATGAAAAAGTTCTATATTAAGTCTTTAGAGTGAAAAACTTCAAACTTACAAGTACTAATAGAATATTCTGCATGTCAATGATACAGTACTTCAGAGAATCCAGGAGAACTTTCTGCTTCTGAACATAGTGGCCTCCTGTTTTCTATTTCTTATAATAAATCGCCCAAGATTTCCATAAAACTATACTTGCAACACATATTGATAAAAGAAATGGCCACAATATTTGGGATCATTAGAAAAGTTTAATGACTTCACTGGAGAGCGTATAGGGTATTAGTAATCAGGCTGGCTTGCTCAAAAATCTCTACAATAGGTTATGGGGGTTGTCCTAATATTAATATTGTTATCATAATTTCAAACAACCAAAACAGATATACTACTGCATGATTTCACATATTTCCCTATATCTGACACTTCAAAGATATTTCACAATCTTAGTGTCTTAGCAAAAGCTGATTTGGGGGCAGAAATTTACCTACAGGACTCACAGACATAAATTAATGTTTATTGGAGATGGGAAAAGGATGTTAATATACGTAATACTACATTAATATCAATTGAAATTTTAGGGTGTTTTTTATATTTTGTGGTGGTTAATTTTATGTGTCAATTTAACCAGGCCACAAGGTGTCCAGATATTTGGTTAAACGTTATTTCTGGGTATGTCTGTGTGGGTGTTTCTAGATGAGATTAATATTTGAATCCATAGGCTAATAAGTAAAGCAGATTGCCCTTCCCAATGTGGGTGCCCTTTCCACTGAATACCTGAATTGAATAAAAGTCTGAGTAAGAAAGAATTCTTTTCCTGTCTTTGAGTTGGGACATTGACCTTCTGCCTTCAGACTTGGACTTGGATTAAAATTTACACCATCAGCTTTCCTGTTTCTTAGGCCTTTGGACTCAAACTGGAACTCTACTATTGGCTTTCATGGTTTTGGAATTCTCAGCCTCCATAATTGAGTCAGCAAATTCCTTATAATAAATCATATATATGTATGTATATATCTATATGTATATATCTATATCTATATCTATATATCTATATCTATATCTATATCTATATCTATATATATCCTCAATATAATACATGTCATGTATGACTGAAATAATAAAGGATCTCTGGAACTCTTCTGGCAAATATATTTTCTGCTAAGTCCATGATCAAAATAGTATTGAAATATGCCATCAAAGAAGGAAGGAGGATTTCCTGGAGGCAACAGAAATGCTAAACTGAAGACCCTTATTTGGAATATCCTCAATAAGTAGGGATAAACAATTGAGCATCAGCAACCACATATTCAATTGCGAGTTTGTGAAGAGTTCCTTTCCAGCAAAAGCACCATGAATTCACCTGATCGGCTACATTGATTTGTAATTGTATTACTCACAAAACAGACTTCACTTTCTTTTAGTACCTGATAAAATTAAGTCCACTTAAGTTGCTCAATGAATATATGGAAAACGATTGGAGGCACCTCAATTTATCAATTGTTCAAGTTCTACTCCCTCCCACTCTTGCCCCATGCCTCCAAAATGAGGAAAAAAATATTCCTAAATTTAAAGATAAAATCACTCCAGCTTGACTTTATACACCCTTATTTTTCTGGAACATGCCCTGGAAAATTTGCTGACAACTCTGGCTTTGAAAGTCTTTCCTAAAATTACGTATTCTTAAGATTCTAATTCCTGTTTTTTTCTGAATTGTTTCTTTCCCAAATGCGTTTGAGTCTTGCTTTTGTAGCAGGGAATGGACATACCTCAGTGAGAGAGCCATATTGTAATTTATCATCAAAGGCACTAGCTACACCAAGTTTTTATTTGGCATTGTGATCTTGAAAAACATAGGGTCTTCACATCTTTGGCAAAAGATATTTTTAAACAGTTTTATGGAATGTACCTTTATCAATCTTTGATACACTGTAATGTGTCAACTTCCATATTACACTGTTGGCTATTTATTCAGGCAATATCTGGAAATACCTTGCTTTGAACACTTAGAACAGGAGAGATCTAATATACTTCATAGTCCAAAAAATAATCTAGATACCAGGTGACAGGCAGTTCTCTGGCATTTCCTTGTTTTCATTCAAGTGGATTTCAAAAGGCATTCCCTTTCAGATGGCCTTCCATTTTGCATTTTACTACACATACTTGGATTCCTAAGCAGAGAATTAGAGCAAATTTTTCATCTCAATCAGAACTTTTTAATGCTTGAATTGATTGTTGGATATTCTGCAACATGCATTTTTCTGTGCACTGCTGACCTTGTTGTCAAAATTGTGTTATGGATAGCATTTATATTTATCCAACTAACGAATGCTGCTACTCTAAAGCAGCCATGATCATCCCCTTTGAAAAGATTCCCATGAGTTTTACTGAAGGAAAAAATAACAAAAACTAAAACTAAAACATTATTTCACAGCTCAGTATATTTCCTATGCTGTCCATTAGTGCTATTTTATGTTCGTTTGTTTCTCAAATAGACACAATCACAAAGTTAATTTCACTCTTTTGCCACATAGCATGAAAAACAATTATTAATTTAGCATGGAATAATAGTTAACACTTGGTAGATCACTGGGAGATTTGAGTTTGAATCCTGCCTCTGATTCTAAAGAGCTTGCTACCTTGGGTAAGACTTTTCAATCCTTTAAGGCTTGTTTTTTTCATGTCAGACTATAGTGCAGTTTATTAAGAGGCATGGCTATGAATCCATCCTTCACGGATTGAAATCCTGGCTCTGCTATTTACCATGCCTGTGACCATGGGTAAGATACTTAACAGATATGTGCCACAGTAGAGATAATAATCTTATATAACAGGGTTTTTGGAATGATTAAGTGAGGTTAAGGCAAAGAAATGTAAACACTGTTTGGTGCTTACAAAGTGTTCACCAAACATTAGATATGCTAATATAGAAAATTGGGCTATTGGACCAACTATGATTTATAAAGTTTTCCAGTTCTACAATTATGTGTCTGTGACTGTGTATGATAAGCTCCATAAGAACAGAGCCTGTGTGAAACTATTCTTCCAAAGAATTAAGCATAGCATTTGTCACATAGTATATGCTCAAAAATGCTTAGTGAATGAAATGAAACAAAGTAAAGCAAAAATACACTAAATAAAAAAGAGAACTCTGTTATGTACTATTGCCAGGTGATTTTCACCAATTGGTCTTTGAAAAAATATTAGAACTTAAAAAAAGTTTTTAAAAGCACCACTACCAATTAATACAAACTATTTTAATTTGTTTAGAGATTTTCAAATTTCATATTCCAAGATGAAAATCAATATTCTGTCATAGGTAGAAGTTAAATTGTGTAAGAAGACGGGCACTTTAAAAATATATCACTTTTAAAAACTGATAAGCACATTTCCTAACCTGTTTAGACAGTTCAAAATTGAAAACAGAGTACATTTGGAAAACAATATACAATGTCAATAGATGGTAAATCTGACATTTGAAACTTTATCATTCCCAGCCTCCTCCTGTGGATGTGAAATTTCTTTGTGTTCTCTTAAAAATTTAGTCTTTGTTCTTGTAAGTGACTAAATCAATTGCATGCTACACAAAAAGAGTGAAAAAGTTGATAACATGAAGATGATTCAAAAAAGTTGAATACCAAGCCTTCCTTTCTCTGTACTCCAATCATAACTCTGTGTGTGTGTGTGTGTATTATAGTAATTACCACATGTACTATATGACCTGAGTATGTCATTTTCTCTTTAATGAACTATGATTCTTTTGGAGCAAAGTTTGTGTTACTGACGTTTGTATCCCCAGTGTATATTTCATTTCCTGATACATAGTACATTCTCAATAAATGTCAGTGGAATAAATAATTGAACAGTTAAATGGAAGAGGAAAATAATGAATCAATTCACTATTACCTTTTGTGTTTCTAAGAGTTAAGAAATCTCAGGTAGAAGTTTCTGTTCAGGTGTTTCTGCTATTAATACTTTTTTGCTTAATAATTATTTGAATATTATCAGAAAGATAATGGATGATAGGTGGTATGGATTCTGAGGACTGGAAAAGTAATTCTCATGATGACAGGTTAGCAGGCTAGAGCTACTTAAATGGCTGACTGAATTCCTAACTTAAAGGAAGAATTTAAGTTGGGACCGAAGTGCATGGGTATCCAGGTCAAGAATGGACTGCTGATGACTTGTTTCTGCTGCATCTTTAGTGAAATTTAATGAAATGATTGATATTTTTGAATTACAAGCAGTTTAGTCTATAGACCGCTATCTGGTTACTCTTGCAGTTCCAAGACTCACGGACTTCTGTGGGAAATGGAAAGGTAGAATGAATCCAAGATCTAAAAATTATCATTTTTAGAGAAAGAGGATAGGAACACATAGGACACTAGACTTAAAGCATTGCACATATTTCTAGTATAGTAGATCTTACAAAAAAACGGGCAATATGGCCTTTCCCCCCCCCCTTTTCTCCATTTCCTACATATCAATCTCTTTGAAAAGCAAATAAACCATAATTTCCTGTGGAAAATAATCTAGGACTTAGATTTACTTATAATTTCTTCTTCTTATATCTTCTCCAAGACCTAAAAATGGTCCTGTTCATGATGGGGTTTGATGATGGATCGATTTTAAACAGGGATGGTTAAAGGACAGCATTTCTGAATGTGAGTATTGAGAATGTGGGCATTCACTGCTAAAGAGGCTTTTTTAGTTCAATACCCTCATTTTAAAGATCTAGAAATTGAAAACTAAAGAAGGAAATGAACTTACCCAAGATCATGTGAATGTTTGGTCAAAGTTCTGGGACTAGCATTCAGATCCCCTGTCCAGTACCCTAATACTCTTTGAACTACAGGGACCATTCCTCATAAAAAAAGGCAAGGAACACTCTATGTAAAACAAAAGATCTTCCTAAAAGAAAACTTCATGAAAAGTTTAGAGAAAGAATGTCTTTCATATTTCAAGCAACATGGTAACTTTTATATTTAACTTATTTGTGGAAAGTAGTAAAAGGCACTGTGTACCTGTACATTCTGAACTTAGGCAGGACAAGTTAAGGTACTTCTTGCCTTCTGACCATTCTCCTTCCCCTAAGTTGTAGCTCTGTCCTTTAGAGTAATTTAAGGAAAATAGAGCAGTAACAAAAGCACCTAGCAAGGAGCAGCAACAAACAAGTCGCAGAAGACACATTCAGAGGAAATAATGAAAACAGAACTTTAGTCCTGACCATTCCACCACTATTTGTCAATGCATAGACTACATGAAACATTACCTAGCTCCTAAGTGTTGTCATCACAAACCAAATCTTGAATAATCTTTCCCTTATATTGCTTTGCAATTAGGAGATGCTTCAAAATATATGTGGAAGGAAGGAAGGAAGGAAGGAAGGAAGGAAGGAAGGAAGGAAGGAAGGAAGGAATTACGTTTAAAATGAAATTACATTTGCAGTGAAATTTATAATTTTACTTGAAATGAAATTACCCCCGTGAGCTCTTAAAGCCCTTTTTTACATATTATCATTCACCTGTCTCACTCCTCATCTCTTCCCTTACTGAGAAATTAGCAAGTGATAGAAATAACAAATGTAAACTGCAATAATGTAGGAGGGCAGAGATCTGGTCTCTTTTTTTCATCACTGAATCTCCAGCACATAGCATAATGCTCAGTACACAAGAAATGTACAATAAACAACTAATGAATTTTGAATGGAAACTTATCAAATAGTAGTCTAACTTCTCCTATTCCACAAAATGTTTCCATTGATTAGTGTACATGGGACAAAAACAACAAATGAATAACTCATTTGTGGAAGACCAAAGAGCTAGTATAATATCTGTGCTTAAACACAGCCTGCACGTCGATGTAACAAAAATTAAAAATGCCTTTCCCGCAAACAGTTGAACAGACACTTCACTAAAGAAGACAGTCAGATAGAAAATAAACCAAAGATGATGGAGGCAGGAAAAAATTAAAGGAGAACAAAAAGAATAAAGAAGATTATTTATTGTGCACCTAATTACTAAAGCTTTCAAAATTTAATACTAAAACTAACCCAGAGGAAATATAATTATCATCAGTCAAAAGTTTGCAGATGAGAAAATTGATGTACAGAGAGGTGAGATAAGTTGTCCAAGATCACAGCCAGTAAGTGGCAGAGTTGTGATTTGAAACTACATATATCTCACAAAATGTATTGAAAGAACATATGTTCTAAAGTTCTCACCTTATCAATAATGGTGATCAACAATTTGCTTTCAAATATTCAATTTTTGTATTCCTGCACATGGAATTCCTTGTTTTTTATATAAGTGAGTTGTAGGTTTAAAACCACAAGTGGCAAACCTGATTTACTATAGAAATTATCTAGATTTGAGATATATGAAACCAGGGAGCTGGTTTCCAAAGGGTAATTAAACCTAAACAGTTATTGAAACCAAGAAAAAGACTGAAAATGCGTGGCAAAGAAAGACTGCAGTCTACATTGCCTGCCTCATATAATCATTTTTGAAATTCTGACTTACTGACTTAGGGAAAAATGTTATAGTTTTTCAAGGATAATATAAATGGTGTTTAGTATCTTTGATACTCAGACTTTACTGTCACCGTTTTTAAGTACAATTATATGATATTAATTAACTTTATTTTCTTTTCTTAACTATTTTTTATTATGAAATACATATTTTAGAATTAGTTTCAGCTGTACAACACAGTGCAACAGTTATATTTTTTAACCCTCGAAG
Organism: Hipposideros armiger; assembly: GCF_001890085.2. NCBI lineage: Eukaryota > Metazoa > Chordata > Mammalia > Chiroptera > Hipposideridae > Hipposideros > Hipposideros armiger. The sequence goes on from NW_017731895.1 coordinate 272,372, forward strand.
TGACAACACCCCTCCCACAATCTGCCACCCACTTCCCACCAATATCATACATATCTAATACAAATCCCTTGACTCCACTCCCACACTATTCTATACTCCACGTCCCATAACTATATATATATATATATATATATATATATATATATATATTCACTTATAGTTGACATACAATATTATACAACAACAGCTTCAGGTGTACAGTGCAGTGATCAAGATTCTACCTCATCCATTATGCAAGACATGTGACCACCTGACACCTTACAAAATATTTACAACATTATTAATTATATTCCTCGAACTGTCTTTCATGTCCCTGTGGCAATATTGTAG
>NW_017731895.1:276886-312826 GCF_001890085.2 Hipposideros armiger
TGGCTGTCACTCTGATTGCTTCGATGTATTAGATCACCTAGAAAGAAAAAAGAAAAAAGAGAAAAAGAGAAAAAAAAGGAAAAAGAGAAGAAAATAAAAGAAAGGAGAGGCTCTCTGTCTACTTTAATCTGCAGACCACTTGCTCAGCAATAGAGAGATTCTGGGTGACTCAGCACCATTTGTTGGTAGGAAGGGCTCAGTGCGTCATGCACCGACCTCCCTCTAAACTTGAAGTAAGTGTCCCACAATTAGTTGCTGTGTGCTTTGGAACTGTGCTCACCACCAAAAATCCTCACAGGTTGTTGTGGGCTGTCTGCCGCTACAAAAAACCGTCTGTGGCCTGCAGAGTTAGGAGCTAGGGACCAGGGGCTCAGGGTGCCCCTGGTAACACAGCTCTAGGTGGGTGGGGCAGGCCCCCAAGGCACCACAAGGTGGTTAGTGACCCCCCACCAAGTCAGAGCAGCATGTACTCCTGCATCAGCAGCCAACCCACACAACCTCACCTGCAAAGCCCCCGCTGAATCACACAGGCGCACAGCTTGTGGCCCTACACTCCCAGGAAAACTCCCTGTCTCAGCCTGTCCCAATCAGTTGCTCAAAGATCAGGCCGAGCAGCCTGACAGCCAACTCCCACCAAGGCAACTCTGCACGCGCAGTGTGGAAATCAGGGACCTAAGGCGAGTTGCGCACTTCCAGGTCTCAATAAACAGTCTGTTGTAGTTAGAGCATGCTTGCCCGGCATTTCCCTGTCTATGCAGCACAAACAGTATGGAGGGCTGGGATCCAAGGCCGCATGCACATGCACACATGCACGCACGCACGCATGTACGCACACATGCACTCCTGTGCCAATTCCAGCAGACCAATGCAGTCCCAGACCTGAGCCTCTGTGGGAGGGCCCAGCCCTGTAAAAATGGCGCCCTCCTGTGCGCTACTTGTGTGCAAGCTCCACACCAGGGGAACAATGGTCCTCAAAACCTCCAGCTCCCACGCCAAAGGCACTCAGTTCAGTTCTTCCCGGAGGCTCCTGGGCCCCGCTCACAAAGCTACTCCCTCCACCAGGAACTGGGTGAGTGCTCACCAGCGAGCGAGTTGGTTTTCTAGCTTCACTGTTTCTCCAGTCGCCCCCAGCCTCACCGAGCCGAGCAAAGAGAGTCCTTACTAATTTCTATTTCTAGCTATTATAGAACTCCTCTTCCAAGCAACATAACTCTGGGGTAGTGAGCATGGTTTGGGGCCGGAGGGACTTGCCCCCAACCAGAGAAGCCTCCCCACTGCTGAGATGTCCCTTACCCGGTTTGCCCTCTCTCATCTCCACCCCTCCTACTGGACTTGACCTGGCCTCCTCTTTAAGTCCTTCATTTAGAGGTTCTGCTCATCTAGGGTCCAGGGAACTTCTGAGGTTGAATATCTTATAAATTATTTGTAATTTTGGTGTGATCCTGGGAGGTAGTCGGCACAGCATCTGTCTATTCCACCATCTTACCAGAAGTCCAACTTTACTTTCTTATCCTGATATTTTCACTGTTTCAAATTTTACATCTGATTAGACATATGCAATTTTCTTAAGAAATTCACAAGTCAACAAAAGAACTAAATCAGATGAGCAGGTATATCTAAAAAAAAAAACAAATAAGATTGCTGCCTTGTAGAAATTTACCACTTTTAAAATATATTGTGAAACCATGACACACTAATTGAAATTCAGGGAGAGTACCCATGGTACCTTTGATTAAAATATATTAACTTTCTCCATTACTGACATTGCTATCGTCTAATAGTTAAAATACAATTCAGTTCATTTCCTGACTTCGGGACAAATTTCCAGAGTGGAACTCACCTTTGGCTTCCTGCAAGGGTTTTGTTGTTGTTGTTGTTTTCCATAATCCCCAGCTGTATTGACACATAGGTCTTATCATTCTTTGTTGCCTGGCTATGATCTCAGCATTATCTTGAGAGAAAACAACTCAATAAGCAGGTTGTTTAGGGAAGCTTAGTAGTGTACTTCATCAGGAAAAACATGTAGAAAGAAGAAATTTCTTAAATGTACAAAGTACAATTCACAAAGTAACTGCAAAACTTATTTAGCCCAAGTCAGGTGATTTTGAAGCCCCCGGGGCAAATATTAAGTACAAAGTGCCCCCAAAGGGCTTCAAAGAAAGAACATGTAGATTAAAGAGCTCAAATCTTGCATCAAAACCAAGGAGGTATATTCCAGGCCTACCTTAAAACTGAGGAGTAGTAGGAGTGGTCTGTGTGGAAAACAATAAGGTGAAAATGAATAAACAGACTAGACATTAGTGAAGTTCCTAATCCACAGAGGGCCTAATCAACAGAGGCACATACTAGCTATGTAGTGTTGGGTGAATTATTAATTTCTCTGAGCCTTACTTTTCCTATCAGTTAAATGGTACCGATCAGATATAGAGTTGTTACAGGAAAATATGGTATCTTTTTTCTAAATCTCTCCCTACCCCATCTCCTTCAAACAAAACAAAGAAAAATTGAGAATGGGGAAAATACCTATAAACTCTATTTTCAGTGAATCTAGGAGACAGAGGAAAACTGTGAAGTCCAACAAATATGTAAATTCTGCAAAAAGCAGCTGAAACCATCAGAGCCATATATTGGGCAGTCAGAAAAATCATGACACATTTTTGCAATGAAAAACAGAGAAAAAACACGTCATGACTTTTCCAACAACCCAATAGAAAGCCCCATAACAAGAGAAAACAGGAGTTGCAGGGAAGAATGGAAGTAAGTGTAAGGAGTCCTCAAGATGGCCGATCTCAAAAATCATCAGTAAATATACATTTTAAAGCAAAGAGGGAATACAAGTATAACAGAAATACTTTAATATAAGAAAACTTGAATTCGTTGGATTAAGTCCAAGACACCAAGTAGACATACAATAAGTTAGGATATAAGACACAAAAACAACATAATAAATTAGGTAAATTTGATGGCTGCTTACTGATCTCAGTAGTTCAATAATGTAATATAATGTAGAGTGTATCATTTTTTCAATTGCCCACAGATACTCTAGGAAAATTGACCCTATATTTTTTCACAAAGACAACATGAATAAATTCTTAAAGGATACAAATGGTACAGATATACTATTAAAATACCATCAAATTAAAAACAAAAGTCTCCTGCTCCATCTATAAATTAATACATGCACCTCTCTTTCATATAACCCTTAGGTCAAAGGAGAAGTGCAAACAGAAGGTGTAAAATTTCAAGAAAATATTAAAAACAAAACCACTATATTTAATATTCTGTACAATACAACTAAAATAGAGATTGGAGACAATTCACAGCTTTCAATATTATGTAACAATATAGAAGTCAGAATAAAAAAAATAGTTCCAAATGTTAAAAATACAAACAAGATACATGAGGTGTATTTCTTAATGTAATGCATCATACCAATAAGTTTAAAGAAAGTTAAGTATACATGATAATTTGCATAGAAGATGAACAGGCACTTGACAAAATTCAGAACCATTCCTGATTTTTTTAAAAAAGACTACTCCATAAAATAGGAATTGATGGTTACTATCTTACTGTAATTTTGTATGGCCACAGTTGAGAAGGCAAGCTTTATCCTTAATGACACACTGAAGGCATTCACATTGAAGACTGAGGCTAGGATGTTCACTATCAGAATCCCTACTGAACATTGTGCTGAAATCATTATCCAACACAACTGATTACACCTAGTAAAGAAAATCAGAGCTATTAAATTCAGAAACAAAAAGGTGAAATTACGACCATTATAAATGTTTTTGTTTTTATAGCTGAAAAAACAGAGATAATGTATTAGATGACTACCGTAAACAATGATATAAATAAATTTAATAAAAAACCTTTATATATACAAATAAAAACTAGTTAGAATGTATAAAATGGAAGAATAATCTAATTTACAATTACAGAGAAAGATAAATTATGTAAAAAAAATGAAATAGACTAAAAGGTTTTGAGGTTTTGAAGAAAAAATTCACTTCTAAACACTTCTGAAAGACACAAAAGTAGACATGAACAAAACTGAAAGACATGCTATTGAAATAGTAAGATTCAATAATTTTCAATAACGCAATTTAAAATATATTACAACCCCAGTTAAAATACTAAAAGTTATTTTTTTCACCTTGGGACCAGAGAGTTGATTCTAAAGTTCATATAAAAAATTAAACAAATAAGAATAGCCAGGCCAAGGTGGACTCGTTGAGAAAGCACGCAGCACTGCTGCTGACTATCTGGAGTAGAGCACCAGGGAGCTAGGCAAAACTGTGCACACACCATGTGTGCGCACGCACCATCTGTGAGTCCGCTATCCATGTACACATCCACTGTGCTATGCTCAATATTCACCCACGAGCAGCAGCTCAACCAGCCCTTCTTTTCCTGCTACCAAGGCTACTCAGGAACCGCATCAAGCTGGTGGTGTAAATTGTGCAGGATATACTTGCCAGTTGCCTTGGCGCCTCAAGCTGGGGCCATATGGTGGCGCTCCTGTCCTCTGCAAGGATGCTGCTGAAGAGATCTCCGCCAGGACCAAGGTCTCCTCCAGGCTCCAGGCTGCAACTGAAGGAATGGGAGGCCAGTGTTGGCTTGGACAGCCAGTGCCTTGCGGCCTTTCTACGTGCTTGGTTCATGGAGTTGCACCACACCTGGCTGGAGGCACAAAGTAGCTGGGAAGGTTTTTCTCTCTTCATCACACCTCCACTGCCATCTTTGTGGAAAAGAGTGCTGCTCCAGGTTCTTCTGTCATGCTTTACAGAAACAATCTTACTCTATTTCTGGACAAAATTATCTTGAGTTCTAAGGTTTTTAACCCATTTCTACCTGCCTGTGACCAGCCAGGTGAAGATTTGAAATGTGAGAGAATAGAACAGTATAGAACACAGTCTCAGACATTTTTTACCTGCATTGCTACAAGGAAGGAGTCCTGCAGTGATGATTATGCCAGTGTTTTTCTTTCTTTCTTTCTTTCTTTCTTTCTTTCTTTCTTTCTTTCTTTCTTTCTTCTTTCTTTCTTTTCTTTTCTTTTTTTTTTTAACACCTTACAAGTATTCAGAGACGTTAGGACAAAGGCACGAACCACTCTCCTTTGAGTAGGGGAAGTGGGGAAGACTTATTGCTCCAAAGAATTGCAGAGAAAACCTGCAATTATATAGGAAACATGGTGCTATTTGCTACTTTTGTATAAGAGTGAATACCAGTCTGTCGATCTCTTTATGATTTCATGGGCTACTGCTAATTTATCAATGCAATGGATCAGGGGTAAAATAATATAAAAGAATGCTCCAAGTCCCAGTTTAACAGAGACTATCATATTAAAATGTTTTTATAAATAATTCTTTCTTTTCTGTTTTTTGTTTTTTGTTTTTGTTTTTGTTTTAGCTTTTACAATGGAAAATTTCAAATACATATAAAAGTAGACAAAATAGTATAATGAACCCTAGATACCTATACCAAGCCCAGTTATCATCAACCATGGTCAATCTTTTTCCACTTCACCTTCAACTACTCATCCAATATTATTTTGAACAATTTGAAGACATATCATTTCATCCATTAATATAACTTCAATGCCATTGTCACACCTAAAAAGAATTAACGTTTCCAAAATATCAAATTTCCAGTGTTAAAATTTCCAATTATTTCATAAATGTTATAAAATGTTTTTACAGTTTATTTGTATTAGGGTCCAAATAAGATCCAAAATTTACAATTGGCACATAAGTTTCCTAAGTCTTTTTTAATCTATATGTTCCTCTTTCTGTCTTTTTTTTTATTTCCTTGCAATCTATATTGGAAGAAACTGGTCATTTGCTTGACAGATTTTTTTTCCACAGTCTGGATATTTTGCCTGAATCACCATGATGTTGTTTAATATGTTTCTCTGTATTTCCTATTGGTATTGGATTTAGAGCAGAGATGTTCAGTCTTTTGTGGGCATCAGAATCATCTGAATGGCTTGGTAAAACAGGTTGCTGGGCCCCACCTTCAGAGTTTCTTATTCTGGTCTGAAGTGAGTTCTAAAAATTTGTATTTCTTTTTTTAATAATATTTTATTTTTTCAATTATAGTTGATATACAATATTATATTAGTTTAACATATACAACACAGTGATTAGACATTTATATAACTTACAAAGTTAGCACCTCAATAAATCTAGTACCCATCTGACACCATACATAGTTATTACAATGTTATTCACTATATTCCTTATGTTATGCTTTACATCCCTATGACTATTTTGTAAGTATGAATTTGTATTTTTTAATCCCTTCCCCTTATTAACCCATCCCCTCAACCTCCCTCTCATCTGGAAACCATCAAAATATTCTCTGTATCTGTGAGTTTTGTTTCTGTTTTCTTTTGGTTTTTTAGATTCCACATATAAGTGAAATCATACGGTATTTGTCTTTCTCTGTCTGACTTATTTCACTTAGCATAATACCCTCTAGGTCCATCCATGTTGTTTCAGATGGCAAAATTTCATTGTTTTTATGGCTTAGTAATATTCCATTGTATATATGTACAACTTCTTCATTATCTTTACAGTTATTGAGCGACACTAAGGTTGCATCCATATCTTGGCTTTTGTACAAAATGATGCAATTAACATATGGATGCACATGTCTTTTTTGAATTAGTGTTTTGGGTTTCATCATATAACTACACAGAGTGAAATTACTTTGTTATACCATTTGTTTTAAAGTCTATATTCTCAGGTATAAGTATTGTTACCCAGCTTATATTTTTCATTTCCATTTTCATGAAATATCTTCTCCCATCCTTTTCTCTTCAGTCTGTATGTGTCATTCAATGTGAAGTGAGTCTTTTGATTGGAGCATTTAATCCATTCGTATTTAAAGTAATAGTTGATATGTGTTTATTGCCATTTTATTATTCATATTTTTTATCTTTTATTCTTATTCTTCTTAAATAAGTCCTTCTAAGATTCCTCATAATACTGGTTTGGTGGTGATGAACTCCTTTAGCTTTGTCTTGTCTTGGAAGCTCTTTACCTGTCCTTCGATTCTAAATAATAGCTTTTCTGAGTAGAGTAATCTTGGTTGTAGGTCCTTGCTTTTCACCACCTTGAATATTTCTTGCCAAACCCTCAGGCCTGCAAAGTTTCTGTTGAAAAATCAGCTGACAGTCTTATGGGAGCTCCTCTGTAAGTAACTATAATAACTGCTCTTCTCTTGCTACTTTTAAGATTTTCTCTTTGTTTTTGACCTTTGCCATTTTAACTATATGTCCTGGTGTGGGCCTATTTGGGTTCATCTCGTTTGGGAAGCTCTGTGCTTCCTGGGCTTGTATATCTATTTCATTTCCAGGTTAGGGAAGTTTTCTGTCATTATTTCTTCAAATAGGTTTTCAATTCCTTACTTTCTCTCTTCTCCTTGTGGATCCCCTATGACGTGAATGTTGGTATGCTTCATGTTGTCTTAGAGGCCCCTTAAAGTGGTTTTTCTTTTTATTCTTTTTTTCTTTTTGCTGTTGTGATTGGGTGTTTTCTGCTACCTTATCTTTTAAATTGCTGATTTGATCCTCTGCTTCATCTAATCTACTATTGATTCCCACTAATATATTCCTCATTTCAGTTATTGTATTCTTCATCTCTGACTTTTTATATAATGTTTTCTAGCTCCATTTTTATGGCTTCCATTTCTTTGTTGACATTCTCACTGAGATCATTGTGCATTATTATTAATAGTAATTGAAACTGTATCTAGTAGATTGTTTGTCTCTATTTTGTTTAGTTCTTTTTCCAGAGCCTTGTCCTAATCTTTTTTTTGGGGGGGAGGAATATTTATTTGTCTCTCCATTTTGACTGCCTCCCTGTGTTTGTTTCTATGTGTTAGGTAGATCTGCTATGTCTCTCAGTTGTGTGAGAGTGGTCATATGTCGTATTAATAGGTGTCCTGTGGGGCCCAGTGGTACAGTCTCCCTGGTTGCCTGGGCTGGGGGCTGCAAATATGTCTTTTGTGTGGGTTGTATGTGCCCTCCTATTGTAGTTGAGCCTTGATTGCTGTTGGCATATCAATAGGAGGGACTGACCCTCAGTCAGGTTGGTTGAGAGGACTGGCCATGAATATGGTGAAAGAGCTGCTGTGTAGGAGATGATTGTATGGAACAGAATTAGGTTTAGCAGGGCCCTGGTGCCTGCCCATGCTGCCCTTTAGGTGTGTCAGTTGTCAGGGAGGTTGGGTGGTGCTCCAGTCTGGTCTGAAGCTGGTCAGCAGGTATGTTGGTTCTGGGGCCCCTTGGGAGGAGCTGTGGTGCAGGCCAAGTCAGCCATAGCCTGTGCCCTGCCTGGGGTCACCTGATATGAGCTTCAAAGCGATCTGCAGTTGGTTGCCACTGTGCTGGGCTTGGAGGTACCTGGGGGAGGCTAAGGCAGGAACTGAAGCTGACTGCTGCTAGTGCCAGGATTGGGGTATGATGCATGCTGAGGCCAGGTGCTGTTTGATTGGGGTTTGTGAACATTTGAGAGATTTTAGGAAAGTCTGTAGCATGAGTCAAAACAAGCCATTTGTATGGAAAAGCCACTGGAAGCTACTTGGGTGGGCCTGCAAGTGGGATGAGGCAGGATCTCAGGGAATAACCAGGGCAGAAAGAATGGTGTTAGTCAGGTTGATGGAGACTCAGATATGGCACCCACCTGCGTCTGCACGCTGGGTTGGGGGAGAGCTCAATAACTGAACAATGGCTTCTGCCAGAACTTCTGTCTGGGAGAAAGTTGCTTCTCCAGCCCTCATCCTGTAGCCAGACAATCCAGGTACTCCCTGTTGTCCCTGGCACCATTCGAGTTGCAGTCCCAACACTGGAGCTCAGAGTGAGTGAGTCTGTCAGCAAATATGTTCATGCATGGGTCCTTTAAGGGGAATGCCTGAAACGCGAGCAGCCCTCTGTCTAACTCAGCCATAGTCTTCACTGATTTTCATAGCCAAAAGTTGTGGAGACTTCTCTTCCTGCCATTGCTACTCCATGCCGTGTAGTCCGTTATGGGGGTGGAATCCCTCACTCCTCAGGGAGAATTTCCACAGGTGATATATCCCTTGCAATACTTAACAGTCATATGTGGATTTAGGACTAGCACATTCCATGTCTCTGTCCCTCCTATCAGTCTTGAGGAGGCTTCTTCAGTATATCCTTAGTTATAGGACCTTTGTTTAGCTAGACTTCAGGTGATTCTCAGTGATGGTTGTTCTGTAGTTTAGTTACAATTTGATGAAGTTGTGGGAGGGGGCGAGCACAGTGGCAATTTTTTTCTATCTTTTTTGAAACCTACTTGCTAGAGTTTCTAGGTTTCTAGAGTTAATACATTACAAATTTATTTCTCTGACTTCAATAAGTTGTTAAATATCTTCAAAATTTTAATAAATTTTTGTATCTTTTTAAAAGGGGGGATGGTTCAAGATGGCAATGTAGAAAGATTCTGAACTCAATGTCTCTCATGGTCACAGTGAATCTACAAATACATATGGATCAATTTCCTCTGAAAAAGACCTGAAGACAAACTGAGCAACTTCTACCATGTGAGACAGAGCAATAAAAGACCCACATTCAAGTGGTAGGAGAGACTAAGACACCACTGTTGCCATAAATCCCACCTGGAACATGGTGACCAACTATTGGGAAGGGACTCAAAATCCCAAGATTCTCCTTGAGGAGCAATGGGTATATAGCCTACATCAGCATCACAAATTTTAAGATCAGCATCTCAGACACAAACCCCCAAAATATCTGGCTTTGAAGACCAACAGGGCTCATACCCACAAGAATCTCAGGAATATAGAAACTGAGAAATTGCTCTAAAAGTGTTTGTGCATGGACTTAACTATTCTGGCGGGTGCTGCCTTTTCTTTTCTTTTTTTCCTCTATTTTTTTTCTTTCCAGTGAGTGCCATCCTTATATTCCAGTTAGTGGGTGCCAACTTCCATGCTTTCTTATTACCTTGCTAAAGCTGACAGGAACCATCTTTTTTCTCCTTTTTTTCTTTCCATTTGTTTCTTTTCTTTTCCTTGTCTTTCTTTCTTTTCTTCTCTCTCTCTCTCTCTCTCTCTCTCTCTCTCTCTCTCTCTCTTTCTCTCTCTCTCTCAATGCCATCTTTGCACTCCTCCTCTGCCTCGCTCTAGCCAGTGAGCTACATTTTATATTTCCCTCTGCCACATTTCAGAGCACCAATAGCTCCTGGAGGAGAGCTTCTACACATCTGGTTACCTGGATTTTTCATCTGTTGGCCCATTTTTTGTCGCTTCCACTACTCAGGGGATACCCTTTGATCACATCACAAGAATGTCAGGGGAGATTGCATTCTTGGGTCACATGGGGCTATAGCAATCCCTAGGGTACAGTGAAGATGCAGACTGAAACACACCCCACATTTTTCTGTGAAAGAGGCCTATTTGCTTGTCCTGGGGCTTCAGCCTGAGATGGAGGCTTCCGGTTTGGCACACATCTAGGAGCCTACCAAAGTGCTCTCAGGGGCTAGATGCCAGTAGATGCAGGCACCATATTCAGTCTCTTCCTCTGCCATGCTCCAAATCACCAGTATCTCCTTAAAAGGAGTTTGTACCCTGGTCTGGCACCCCATTTTTTGTGGCTTACCTCTAGATTGCCTGCCTCTGGTGACCAGCTGGACTTATGCTCATGGGTCTCACAGGGCTGTAACGAACAGAGAAATAGTTAATTGGCTACCACTCCCAAAGCACAACAGAAGCAAAAGTCTGAGGAGACCACTTTGTCTGTGAAAGGGGACTATTGGTGTATCTTCATAGCTGAGGTCTGAGAGGCCGGTTTCTAATTAAACACACAACTAAGGTCTGACTGCAATATCCTCCACAAACCTTGATGGGTGTTTGCTATCTCTCTGCTTTCCCTCTGCCTTGCTCCACAGTGCCAGTATATCCAGCAAGGGAGCTTGTGCATCCATCTGATGTCCTGCTTTTATATCTGCTGACCTGGTTATTGTTGCTGTCAGTCACAGGTTGCCCCTTGATCACGTGGCTATGGTAACCAGTGGGGCTTGTGTTTACAAGCTCAACGGGACTGTAGCAAAGAAAGAAACCATTTTTTAACTCGCTATCACCCCATAGCTCAGCACAGAAAGTGGAACAGACAGAAATGTCCATCTTCCAGTCTTTCACTGAAAGAAGTAGAGTTGCATAATTTAAATGATGCTGCCTGAAGATCTGCTTTCCAATAAGCCTAAACCTGGGTGCTGATTGAGATCTTCTTTTTTGGGACACTAACAGGTCTTGGCTCCCCCTCAACTACTGGGAGCCACTAAAAGTAAGCTAATTGGAAAATCAAAAAGGTTTGAGAGCTAGCATTAGAGTTGAACCATAAGATTCATCTTCCTCACAAGGACACTCCTTCAAGACTTGGAGACATGGCTGTTTTATCCAATAAAAAGAAACTAATACAGAGAGTCAAGCAAAATGTATCAACAAAAGAATGTGTTCCAAACAAAAGAATGAGATAATACCTCAGAAAAAGACCTTAATGATACAAAAATAAGTGATTTACCAGATAAACATTTAAATATAGTGGTCACAAAGACACTCACCAAGCCCAGGAGAAGAATGCATAAACACAGTGAGAATTTCAACAAAGAGATAGAAAATATGAGACAAACAGAAGTCACAGAGCTGAGGTATGTAATAACTAAACTGAAAAACAATACAGGCATGTGCCACATAACAATGTTTCAGTCAACAAGTGACCACAGATGCAATGGTGGTCTCATAAATATATAATAGAGCTGGAAAATTCCCTTTGTCTAGTGACATCATAGCCATTGTAACATGGTAGCACAATACATTACTCACATGTTTGTGGTGATGCTGGTGTAAACAAACTACTGTGCTGCCAGTCATATAAAAGTATAACATGTACAATTATGTACAGTACATAATAACTGATAATAATAATAAATGACTATTTTACTAGTTTATGTATTTACTATACTATATATTTTATTGCTATTTTAGAGTGTACCCTTTCTACTTATTAAAATTTGTGGTAGAACAGAATGCCATGTTACATGGCAACAGCCTCATTTATTTTGTGTTTTACCACGTTTCTTGATTGCATCATTTTATTTTGTGCTTGATTTAACCTTGTGTTATTTTGTTTATCATGGCCTCTAAGCATAAAAAGCCTATTATGAATGTTTCCAGTAAGAGACCATGTCAAGTGATTGACCTGGAAACAAACTTAAAAATGATTAAGGACTGCAAATGTGGAAAATTGTTGATGGTTATTGCTTACCAGTCAGGCATGTACCATTCCACCATGGCTACAAACTTGAAGAGCAAGGACAAAATAAAAGAAGCTGTCAAAGAACTTGTTTTATTGAAGGCAATGAGACTAACAAGAAGGGCCTATATCAGACGTAGAGAAACTTCTAGTAAACTGGATTGACGACTACCTTGAAATTGATAAAATAAGACCAAAAACCCAATAAAAAAAGAACAAAGGATGTAATAGTCAATTTTATGTGTCAACTTGTATAGGTCACAGTACCCAGATGCTTGTCAAACACCAGTCTAGATGTCTCTGTGAAGGCATTTTTAGATGATACTAACATTGAAACCAGTAGACCTTGAGTAAGGCCAAGGCTAAACCTAATCTAATCAGACAAGACTTCAAAAGAAAAAAAATAATGCAGTCCAATGAGGAAAAGTAAATTCTGCCTCCAGTCTACCTTTGTACTTCAGCTGCACTATCAACTCTTCTCTGGGGCTTCAGTCTGCTGGCCTACTCTGCAGATTTCAGACTTTCAAGCCCCTGCAATTCCATGAGCCAATTCCTTAAAATATCTGTCTCTACACACACACACACACACACACACACACACACACATACACACACACACACACACTTCCTATTGTTTCTCTGTAGAACTCTGACAAATACAAATAATTCATATACAAAAAACCCACACTAATGGCTCTTAAATATATGAAAATATGTTCCACCACCCTCATACTGAGAAATTTAAAAAATAATAATAAAACTACTCGATACCATTTTAAACCTTTCAGTTTGTAAAATAACCCAAACGTTTTACAACAGGTACTCCCATAAATTAATAAGATCATAAAATGGTAGAATATCTACGGAGGGCAATTTGGCAGTATCTATCAAAGTCACAAATATATTTATTTTTTGAGCAATAATATCACGTCTGGGATTTATCCCACTGCTTTGTACACATACAAAATGAGGTATATTCTAGGTTATCCCTTACAACATTGTTTACAATCATGAAAGACTGAAATCAATACAAGTGATCATCATAAAATAGATTATAAAAATGAAGACACTCTCTATTTACTCGAAAGCAGATCTAGATATATCTGTCAAGTAAAAACAAAACAAGGACAAAGCAACACAGATAGTGTTGTATATTTTGTATAGGAGTAGTCGAGAAATAACCTAATGGTGGTGATATGTGTGGTGACTAGGACTCATTTGACTTAATGGGGTATGTACGATATATAATATAATGTACTATGTACTGCTCAACATATAATATACTTGAGAATATTCATGTTGTTATGTAGGTTTATGGGGATTATACATTCTATGTCTTTACTATAATTAAACTATATGTACATGCTTATTATTCATGGGGTGCACAACGCCCGTCATCCTCCTCAAATATAATAGCATGAACCAAACCTATTCAACATGCATAAAATATGAGAGGAGACAAGTTGTAACAAGGTAAGCATACTGGAAAGTATGCTTGGATATATCAAGACATACATTATTCAGGCAGTGCAGGTAAACAGAGCCCCACTGTGGCTTTCTGCCCTAGGGTTCTTAGTTCAATCACTGGTTTCAGAGGGACTTCATAAAAGGAAATCAGTCCTCAACAGTTTGCTTGTCCATGACAACAGTTTATCTGCCTCACATGCATGCCCTACATGTGGAGGTGTTCTGTGTGGAAAGTCCATGAGTTGTCTCTGTCTGTCTCACATTCAGCACTGTCCACACTGTCTGTTGTGACAGCAGGCTCTAGAGTCAGTTTGAATTCAAAGCATTGCAGTAGTTTGGGAAGACAGTTTTTCTCTGGGTGGAGGGAAATCTTTTACAAGCAGTTTTGAAAAACTGTTCTCATTAATGCCCTCTCCCCACCCATGTGCCTTCCCAGGTGCTGGGTATTTGCTTTTCCTCTGTCGTTATAAAATCAGTTGTTTCCTACTCAGTAGTCATAACTTTACTTTTGCTTAATTATACCAAAATCTCACACAGACCTCTCATCTGCAAGGGTTGTATGCAAGAAAGACAAAAATCATTTTTATAGAAAAACATTTTTATACAGTTTAACTACAAAGACACATCATATTCAGGAAATAGTTGGGATAAAATCTTGAATTTTAAATTTTATTTTTCAAAATGAGTTTATGTAACTCTCACCCCATCATCGATTTTGTCCTGACCACTTATCCAGTAGGCAGCCAAGAAAAGATCAATCCACTTTTGGGGACAGCTGCATTGAATAATTAAATTGCCTTATTAAGTTGTATGTGTTAGGAGAATGGTGAGGGAAGTAGCTTCAAGCTATTAGCCCATTACTGCAAATTACAATTAATATAGAAAGCCAAAGAACACAAGTCTACAGCGTGAGGTCTTCCTGAGCTGGGGATGAGAGTCCAATCTGTCAGGAGTGGGTGCAAGGTCACTGTGCAGCTGAAGTGCCCTCCCCTGACTTGCAGGCTTCTCAGGGAGCACAGTTTAGAAATGCAGTTAGTGGGTGTCAGAAATACAGAGCCTATGAACAGGTCAATTTTAGATGGCCCCATCAGAGAGCAGATCCTTCCCATGGACATCTTCAAGTGACTCAGACAATCCAGCCAGTGTCCGTAATGTCACCTTTTATGGGCTCACAGAGGGAGTGCCCTAAATCTGTAGAGGTCCAAGAGTCTAGGTGATGTTCATTGAAACCATACCTGCTTTCATTTAGGCACAGATCTTGCTTAGATGAAAACAGCCCATAGCAACAGTAAAAGGTTTCAGTTTAGAGTCAGATCCAGGGAAGTTAGATCTGAGAATTCAGGATTCCAAAAATCCAGTCTTTTCTTTAGGAGCAGCAAGGCCTAGATACAGTAGGGCCAGACTCTGTGTTCCAAGTCTAAAAGCTGAAATAAGCCTGTTTTAACTTCTCAGTCTTAGAATTCAAACTGGCCCACTCTAAAACATGCACATCAGGCAAGAAAACCATCAGTCACTGCGTCAGACACCTAATTTTATAAAAACTCATTAGCAAACAAAAAGTACTTTCTAAAATTCCAAAAGTGTAGCTCCATGTGAAGATCCCCTCCATTTTTATCTTGTCTCCCTTTTTCTAGAAGTTCCAACAGGCAAAACATCATAGCAAAAATCATTACTTAGAGAGATTCGTTTGTTTCCAAAAGTCAGAGTTTAAATTCCAATGCATTCACAGCAGTAAAAAGTAAATAAGTTGTATCCCACTAAATTGTGTATGTGTGTGTACAGCTTTCCCTTTAACATTTGTGAAATTACAAGCATATAACATATTACATTACCTTTTATCATGCACCCAGATGCTATAGCACGAAATAGAAAGCTCTTTGTTAAAATCACCCTCTCCCTTTTATCTCATTGCAAGTCTACTCAAACACGTAGCAGTAAATTTAGAATTTAAAGGATTAAGTTGGGGGTGGTGTGGCTATTGCAGCAGCTGACAGCAGCAAAGCTGGAGTGGTTTCATTTTTTTTCCTCTGATTTATCTAAAGCTTTATTCCACCCCTGATTTAACCTTTTTTTTTTTACTACTTGGAGGAGGGAGCCATGCAGATCTTTAATATTTTTGGTTCACTCAGAGCCCAACGTTAGGATTTTTGTATTATGTCCCCTGCCATTTGGAGAAGAGAAAAACTAACTACTTTTTATTTACTTTTGTCCATCCAAAGCCCATTTTGGGGAATGTTTGTGTCCTTTCTCCTCCCAACCAGAAGAAAGCAAAATCCAAAGGCATCACCCAGCCTGGGCTTTTCACCTCACTTTAGTTAGCAATGCCAAATGCATCTGGGGGGTCCACGGAAACAACTCTACTGGAGTTGAATCTATCATTTTGAAATTCATAGGTAACGTTTACATCTCACTAAAGACAGCAACTGACTGCTGTTTCATACCATGTATGACTCCATAACCACCCAGGCACCAGGGTTTTGTCATCCCCTACCCCTATCATTTTCTTATTAGCACTGTTGTCATATTTCTATGAGTCAGGGTAATAGAGTGATTCTACCACAGTCACTCCTCTGTCAGGAGTCCCCAAGACAACTCCAACATTCACAGATTCACTACAAGAACTCATGGGACTCAGCATATAGTTTTTCTCATGGATAAAATATATTAAAGTGATGTAGTAAAGTTCCACAGCCTGCTCATTAGGAAAAAAGTCTGAAGAGGTGTCTGTAGGAAGCCAAATAATAGACTTCCTTTTTGTTTCTCCCTCCTGTGAGTGGTCACACACAACCCTTCTACCAGCATTAAAAATGTAGCAATATGTGTGTGATGTTTCTGACCAGGGAAACAAACCCAGTTCCCAGATTTTTACTGGGTGCTGATTACTTAGGTAGCTTCTGCCTTAGCATATACTAAAGTTCTAGACTCCCAGAAGGAAATCTTATCATTTGCACAGGTATAATGAACCACATTTATTTAGGGAATGATTTTTATCAGTATAAGGAACTGTTTACAGTCAAGTCTCAGACATCAACCAAGAACCAAAGTTATGTTAACCTGCTCCTTTCCTTCCTTCTTTCCTCCCCTTCCTTCTTCCTTCCTTTCCCCCCTTCCTTCCCTTACTCCCTTCCTTCCTTTCTTTCTCCCTTCCTTCCTTCCTTCCTTCCTTCCTTCCTTCCTTCCTTCCTTCCTTCCTTCCTTCCTTCCGTTCTTTCTTCCTTCCTTCCTTCCTTTCTTCCTTCCTTCCATCCCTTCTTTTTTCCTCCTAGTTCCTCCCTCTTCCCTTCCCATTCCTTCTTCCCTTCGTTCCCATATAATTCACATACCAAAATATTCAACCATTTAAAGTGCACAATGCAATCTTTTTAGTATAGTCACAATGTACTACAATCATCACCAAAATCAATTTTTGAATATTTTCATAGCCCCCAAAAGAAACCCTATACCCATGAAGCAGCCATTCCCCATTCCCCACTCCACTAAGCCCCTGGCAACAACTGAGCTAGTTTCTACCTCTACAGATTTGCGTATTCTTCACATTTCATACAAATTCTATCATTCAGTATTTTGTGCTGGGCTTCTTTCAGTTAGCATAATGTTTTCAAGTGTGATCATGTTGTATTATGTACCTGAACTTCATTTTTTATGGCTGAATTATATCCCACTGTATGGATGCACCACACTTTTTCATCCATTCCTTAGTTTATTGACATTGAAGTTGTTTCTAGCTTTTGACTATAGTGAATAATGCTACTATGGACAACCCTGTAAATATATTTGTTTGAAAACCTGTTTTCAGTTTTTGGGTTATATATCTAGGAGTGGAAGTTCTGGGTCATATGGTAATTCCATGCCTAAGTTTTTGAGGAACCAACGAACAGTTTTTCACAGCAGATGCACCATTTTACATTCCCACCAGCAATGTATGAAAGTGGCAATTTTCCACATCCTAACACTTGCTTTTTCACTTTTTCTTTCTTTCTTTCTTTCTTTCTTTCTTTCTTTCTTTCTTTCTTTCTTTCTTTCTTTCTTTTTTTCTTTCTTTTTCTTTCTTTCTTTCTTTCTTTCTTTCTTTCTTTCTTTCTTTCTTTCTTTCTTTCTTTCTTTCTTTCTTTCTTTTTATAGTCATCCTAGTGGATATTAAGTGTTATCACACTGTGGTTTTGATTTGCATTTCATCAATGACTAGTGGCATTGAGCATCTTTTCATGTGCTTATTGGCCATTTGTGTATCTTCTTTGAAAAACTGTCTATTCAGATCTCTTGTCCTTTTTCAAAATTGAGTTACTTGTCTTTTTAATATTGAGTTATATGAGTTCTTTTTATATTTTACATGCAAGTCTCTTATCAGGTATATAATTTTCAAATAATTTCTTCCATTCCATGTGTGGCCTTTTCATTTTATGGTGTGCTTTGAATCACAAAAGGTTCTAACTATGATGAAGTCCGACTTATCCAATTTTTCTTTTGGTACTTGTGCTTTTAGTGTCATATCTAAACGTCACTTCTGCTTTAGTTAACCCAAAGTCACAAATATTTATTCCCATGTTTTCTTCTAAGAATTTAATTTTTAGCCCCTACATTTAGATCAATGATTAATTTTGAGTTAATTTCTGTGTATGGTATGAGGAAGACGGGTGCAATTTAATTATTTTGCATGTGAATATCCATTTGTCCCAGCACCAATTATTGAAAAGACTATTCTTTTCCCATTGAATACTTTTGGCACCCTTGTCAAACATCAATACCAATAAAGGTATGTGTTATTTCTGGACTCATAATTCTGTTCTACCTGTCTACATGTCTATACTTGTGCTAATATTATGTTATTTTTGTTACTGAGTTTTATGTCAAATTTTGAAACTGTGAAGTAAGAGTCCTCCAACTTTTCCTCTCTTCTGTTACTGAGTTGGCTGTTCTAGAGCCCTTGAATTTCTATTTGAATTATAGAATCAGCTTATAAATTTCTGCAAAAATAGCCAGCAAGAATTATTATGAAGATTGTGTTGAATCTGTGGGGTTTTGGTGGGATTACTGCAATCTTAACAATATCATGTATTCCAGTAATTGAAAATGGAGTGTCTTTCCATTTACATTTTTTTCAGCAATATTTTTGTAGTTTTCAGTGCTAGTTTTGCACTTCATTAAATTTATTCCTAAACATTTTTTATTTTTTGATGCTATTGTAAATTGTTTTCTTAATTATGTTTTGGATTGTTCATTGCAAGTATATAGAAATACAATTATATTTTGTATAATTGAACTGTATCTTACATACAACCTTGCTAAACTTGCTTAATAGTTCAAACAGTTTTGTTAGTAGATTTCTTAGAAACTGTTTTGTTAGTGGATTTCTTAGGATTGTCTATATACAGGATAGTGTCATCTGCAAACAGAAATAGTTTTATTTCTTATTTTCTAATCTAGACACCTATATATATATATATATATATTAAAGATTTTTATTGGGGAATTGGGGGGATGGGAACAGTGCTGGGGAATTGGGGGAAGGGGAACAGACAAGTTGCTATCGTTTTGTTCTTCAATCTAGTTGTGGAGGATGTTGCTTCACTGGCCCAAGTTGGCACCATCATTGCGCTCTTCTCTGGCGAGGCAGATCAGTCGCCGGCTTCTGGACGGCCGCTCACTGCGGCTGCTGGCCGCTCACGCTGGCTGCTGGCCACACACGGTAGCCCATGGCAACCCACTGCCACAGGGACTGCAGCCCACGCCGTCGCCGGCGACTCAGGGCAGCCCAGCTCCAGGTTGAGCTGTTGTTCAGCATCTTAGCTGTGGAGGGCAGTGTCACTGGCCCTCCTATGTGGGATCCGAACCGGGGCCCTCTGGCATCCCAAGCGAGTTCTCAACCATCGCGCCACTCGGCCGGCCCAAGACACCTATATATATATTTTAATTTTCTTGCCTACTTGCCTGTCTAGGTTAGCTTTTTTCTGTACACCTATGCTCACAGGTTTTGTTGTCGAACACCAGAGGAAATAGGGAATGTGACAATGCTTTATAAAGTGTAAACCCTATCTAGACAAATACTGGGGATGCCAAGAAAAATGTATACACATTTTTTTTAAATGTTAACACTTTCATCAATGTTTCTCAAGCAGTAGTTTGCCTAATCAGAAGTGTCTGGATGCTGATGGTAACCACTTTGAGCACCTCTTGTAATTGCAGGAATAAAACGTGACTTGTATTCATCTTTTGTTATCAGTATATATTAACACAGTTTTTTTTCTTTCTTAAAATGTATATACATTTTTGGCACCCTCTGTGTAAGTGTTTATCTTATTATTACTTTAAAAATTTGAGTCATTGCTGTGTATTTGGACAGAGGTCATGGCAAATCTAGATAAAGTGTGCTGGTACTGGCTGCCAGTGACCATCTTGACAAATGACCCCTATGTAGGAAAAAATACATTTTTCCATCTGTACAGTGGCTGCTTTCTCTACTTCCATGTATCAGGGAAGCAACCCTGGCTTCTATTTAAGTCATTTAAATCTGTAAAATCTCAGCAGGCTTGGTAGTGTGGTTGGGTATAGGCCAAATGCAGAAATAAAGAGTTCCTAGCATATACAATTTATTTCTCCACTACTTCCTGGAGCTTGGTGTAGCTCTAGGATGTAAGAGGAGGACTCCATCTGCCATAGGTAAGGTCTTAAATGAGAGATGCCATAGGTCTTGTAGGGGGTGTAGGGAATGCTCCCTTTAAGGAAACTACATATTAATTGCACCTATATAAATGTGCAGAATAACTATGAAATATGGGTTTTCACATCTTCTCTTCATGTTCCCCAACTGTAATCTGAATATCAGGAAATAAGTTCTTGAAAACACAAGTAGAAAATGGACTTGATCCTTCAGAATAAATACACCTTTAATATTTAAAAGTGAATTACACAGAATAGAAGCTTTTAATATTATGCCAGCCTACCCTGCACATGTATGCCCTATGACTTCAAAATGTGATTACAAGGCCAATTAAAATTAAATTGAAATCAAATACAACTTTTGCTTGATTGATCTCAACTATACTAGAGGAAGATAGCCAACTTTGTCCATTAAACTTTACTTAATCTTTGGTAGCATGAAGTTTGGTAGGTCTCATTTAGTCAGCATTTCTTTTTTATTTTACCCTCATGGCCTATAACAGAAATATATGTTGAATTTTAAATCTCTTAAATGAAACATATTGGATAACACATTACATGACACAGAGGTAATGGGATTGAAAATAAAATTGCAAGTAAAGTTGATAATTAAAATGAAGTATGAAAACTAGGCTCACTGAGGTAAATACTGTTTTTCATAGTAAGTGCCAAACTTAAGGGTTGAAAAGTAACAACTGAAGGCATTACTTGGGGCTATAAGACATAGTTAACATTGCCTGACAAAACTAGGATAGGAATCTCAACCTCCATATATTTATTACAGATTCTGAGATATATGTAATCAAAATGATGCAAGTATATAGGGGTATTTTTCACCGTCTTTATATTACTACTATAGAAAATACCTGTAGCTAATCCTAATTAAAGAGTAGTGTCTATCAATCAGCAGCCATCATTATTTCAAAAAATCATGAAAAACCACTTTTGAACATTTCTAAATGGGGTTTAAAAAAAGTTTTAATAGGAAAAGTTTACATCAAAGACCTTGTCAACACTTTATGGAGAGGAAGAAAAAAAACTGAGGGCAAAATAAGACTTCTTCCCCTTAATAAACCATAAAGCCTGTTGCCTATTAAGCAGCTATGAAAACTAAACAGTGTACCTTATTTGCCTTGGAGGAAATGTGCATGAACACATGGAATGAAAATATCAACCACATGGGTGCTATTAGTTTTTTCTTAATTAGCATTTATTAAGCACTTCTTATATGTAGACAAATTGCAATTTCGCTTTCATATAGTAGGCTTTATTTTTAAATTTACTCCTTATCACAATCCTGTGGGGCAGGCACTGTTAGTATCTCCCGTTCTTTAGATATGAAAACTGAAGTTTAGAGTGATTATGTAACTGCTTAATATTTTATAGCCAGTAATGGCAAATGTAGACATTAAACCTAGATCTCCATGACACTAGAGAACAAGCTCTAATGACGTTATATTCCAGTATTTGTATTCCAGTATTAAATTTTTCCAGTATTAAATTAATTCCAGTATTAAATGTTTCATTCTAGTGAAATGTAATATTGACCATGAAGGAATTCAGAAAATTAAAATGAAAATAATCTTTGGACTGGGAATGTTTTGCAAAAACCACTTATTGTGATCAACAGTTACAAATTAAGATATTTTCCCTCTTATTACAACTGCCAGTTCATATTAATGTAAGTATATCCACAGTTTTCTACAATTTTGAGATAAATTTGGCATTAATAAATTGCACATATTTTTTTAAAGGGCACAATTTGATATGTATTGATACTTGTGAAATAATCACTACAATCAAGATAAAGAACATTTTAATCATTCCCCAAAATTTCTTTTTGCCTTTTTAAAATCCATCCTTCTCTACATTATCTACTCCTTCTATCCCTTTCCCCAGGCAACCACTGATTTTTCTTTCATTATAGATTGTTCGGATTTCCTGGAAGTTTATACAAATGGGATCATACAGTGGATACTTTTGGAGTGTGTGTCACTTTTTTAAAAAGCATAATGATTTTCATATTTATTCAAGTTTTTGACTTTGTAAACAATTTGTTCCATTTTGTTGCCAAGTTGTATTCCATTATACTTGTATGAATGAACCATAATCTATCCATGTGTTGATGAACATTGGATTGTTTCTGGTTTGGGATATTACAATACAAACTTTTATGAACATTTGGATACATATTGTAATGTGTACATCTTGGATAAATACGTTGAAGTGAAATAGCTGGTGCATATTTAACTAGTAAAGTAACTGCCAAAATTTTCAAAAGTAGCTATTTTGTGTTCCTACTAACAGTGTAAGTGTGTCAAAATTACTTCTCATACTTACCAACAATTTGTACGGTCTAGCGTTTTCTTTTTCCTTTTTTTTTTCCTTTTGTCATTCTAATGGGTATTGCTTTATTTTGTTTTACTTTCTTTTTTTAGTATCATCTTGTGGATTTAAATTACATTTCTCTGACAACTAATGATGTTGAACTTTTTTTTTAATTGGGGAATTGGGGGGATGGGAACAGTGCTGGGGAATTGGGGGAAGGGGAACAGACAAGTTGCTGTCGTTTTGTTTGTTCTTCAGTCTAGTTGTGGAGGATGTTGCTTCACTGGCCCAAGTTGGCACCATCATTGCACTCTTCCCAGATGAGGCAGATCAGTCGCCGGCTTCTGGACGGCCGCTCACTGCGGCTGCTGGCCGCTCACACTGGCTGCTGGCTATACATGGTAGCCCATGGCAACCCACTGCAGCAGGGGCTGCAGCCTACGCCGTCGCTGGCGACTCATGGCAGCCCAGCTCCAGGTTGAGCTGTTGTTCAGCATCTTAGCTGTGGAGGGCAGTGTCACTGGCCCTCATATGTGGGATCTGAACTGGGGCCCTCTGGCGTCCTAAGCCAGTTCTTAACCATCGCGCCACTCGGCCGGCCCGATGTTGAACATTTTTGATATGCTTATTAGCCATTCATACACTCTTATTTTGGAGTGATTGTTCATATCTTTTGTCCATTTCTTGTTGGATTACTTGTTGACTTGTCCGTTGCTATTGAGTTGTAAAGGTTCTTTATTCTGGGTGCAACTTACTTTTCTATTATATGTGTTACAAAATTTTTCTTCTAGTTTGTGGTTTGCTTTTTGTTTCTTTTTTTAAAATTAAAGTTTATTAAGGTGACAATTGTTAGTAAAGTTACATATGTTTCAGGTGTATAATTCTGTAATACATCACCTATATATCATATTGTGAGTTCACCACCAAGAGTCAGTTCTCCTTTTACTAAAATCTATTTGATCCCTTTTAACCTCATATACCACTCCCCTTCTCCCTTACCCTCTGGCAACCAGTGAACTATTGTCTGTGTCTATGAGGTTTTGTTTGTTCATTTGTTTGTCTTGTTCCTTTGTTGCTTTCAGTTTTACATCCCACATGTCAGTGAGTCATATGGTTCTCGACTTTTTCTGTCCGACTTATTTTGCTTATCATACTAATATCAAGGTCCATCCATTTTGCCACAAATGGCACTATTTCATCTTTTCTTATGGCAGGCAGAGTAGTATTCCATTGTGTATATATACCACATCTTCTTTATCCAATCAGCTTTTGAAGGACACTTTGGTTGTTTGCATGACTTGGCCACCATAAATAAAGCTGCAAAGAACATCGGAGCACATATATCTTTACAGATAAATGTTATCAGATTTTTTTGGGTAGATACCCAGGAAAGGGATTGCTGGGTCATATGATAATTCTATTCTTAATTTTCTGAGGAACCTCCATACTGCCTTACATAGTATCTGCACCAATTTGCATTTTCACCAACAGTGTATGAGGTTTTTTTTTTTCTCCACAGCTTCTCCAACACTTATTATTTTTTCTCCACACCCTCTCCAACACTTATTATTTGTCTTCTGATGATAGCCATTCAAACTGGTCTGAGGTGATATCTCATTGTGGTTTTTATTTGCAATTCTCTGATGATTAGTGATGTTGAGCATTTTTTCATATGTCTATTGGCAATCTGTATGTCATCTTTGGAGAAATGTCTATTCAAGTCCTCTGCCCATTTTTTAATTGGATTGTTTGTTTTTGTTGTTGTTGAATTGTATGAGTTCCTTACATATTTTGGATATGAGCCCCTTGTTGGAGGTGTTATTTGCAAAATCTTCTCCCATTTGGCTGGTTGCCTCTTTATTTTTGTTGATGGTTTCTTTTGTTCTGCATTAGCATTTTAGTTCAATACAGCCCCATTCCTTTATTTTAGCTGTTACTTCCCTTGCTTTTGAAGTCAAACTCATAAAATCCTCTTTGAACTCAAGGTCCATAAGTGTAATACCTATGTGTTCCTCTATGCAGCTTATTGTTTCAGGTCTTATATTTAGGGTTGTCTTTTGTCTAGCTACATTTTAAAAATAAATTTTATCTTTTTTGTCTTTATGACTTTTGTTTTATGTGTTTTGTCAAAGAAACCTTTGCCTTTATGAAGGTCACAAAGATTTTCCCCTGTCTTCCTCTAGACATTTGATAGTTTATATAATCAATTTAGATTTAATTAATTGTGCTATATAAGGTAAAGGTCCATATTCATTTATTGTTTTATTATTTTTTTTATTTTAAAGATTTTTATTGGAGAAATGGGGGATGGGAACAGCGCTAGGGAATTGGGGGAAGGGGAACAGACAAGTTGCTGTCCTTTTGTTTGTTCTTCAGTCTAGTTGTGGAGGACGTTGCTTCACTGGCCCAAGTTGATACCATCATTGCACTCTTCCCTGGTGAGGCAGATCAGTCGCTGGCTTCTGGAAGGTTGCTCACTGCTGCTGCTGGCTACACATGGTAGCCCATGGCAACCCACTGCAGCAGGGGCTGCAGCCTATGCCGTCGGCGGCAACTCATGGCAGCCCAGCTCCAGGTTGAGCTGTTGTTCAGCATCTTAGCTGTAGAGGACAGTGTCATTGGCCCTCATATGTGGGATCTGAAACAGGGCCCTCTGGCGTCCCAAGCCATCTCTTAACCAACGCACCACTCGGCCGGCCCCATATTCATTTATTTTCATATGGATATCCAGTTTAATCAGTACCACTTGTTGAAAAGTCTTTCCTTTTACAATTAAATTGCTTTGGTATTTTTGTCAAAATTGATCATGTCTATGTGTGGGTTTATTTCTGCACTTTATATTCTGTACCAATAAACTATATGCCAATCATTTCAACAATGTCAAAGTGTCTGGATAATATAGATTTATATTAGGCTATACTATCGATGATGTATTATAGAAATGTACAATTGAAACCTATATAATTTTACTAACTATTGTCAACCCCACAACATTTAAATAAATAAATAAATAAATAATTATTTGGCGAAAAAAAGTACCTTTTTTTATGAAATAAAGGAGATGTGAAATTCTACCGCACTTGTGAAAATGCACTGCTTTTTAAATCAGTATTTATCAATGGCTCTTCTTAACAATGCTAATAGAAGGGCCGGCTGAGTGGCTCAGTTGGTTAAGAGCTCGCTCAAGAGTTTGAGCTCTGAGCAACAGCGGTTCGAGTCAGCCCGAGCTGAGCAGCCGTGAGCTGCCAACAGGTGGCGGGATGGCTCAGCTAAAAAAAAAAAAAAACAATGCTAATAGAAGTATAACCTGATAGCTAAATAATCAACTGTTTATTTCAATTATAAATGATTTCAATTCATTATTCTACTAGTTATTATATTTTCCTTAGTCAAACTTCTGTGATCAGCTGTAACACAGACCTCTGCATGTTTTCCAAGATCCAGATATTTACTTTCCTAGAAGAAACTATATCAAAACACAAATAAGTAAGTAGGTTATTACCAATAAAATAGTACCTATAAGTTGCATTATTTGCTATTCCATTTTCTTCTTTAAATTATTGTCAAAGCCTTTTTTATAATGTAGTTTTGAAAGTAAGCAAATTCAATACCATCACGCTCAACAATGCTAAATGTCAATGCAGGGAACAGAAAATAAACAAATGCCATTTTAGTTCATAAACAAAAAAATGTTCATTGCCTGATAACATTTTAATGGATTTTAAAAATAACTCTTGCACATATATGGTTGTTTTCCAAAATAAGGAATAAGATACAAGGGGCTGTTTCAATTTATTATAAATTGTGAAATTGTAAATCAGAAAGAGGAAAACATATTCAAAAGAGGTAAATATGAAGGTCTGATAATTAAGTTTGCATACTCATCCTAGAAAAAGTGTTACATACCTCATTGCTGAATATCATTATGGTCACCTTCAAAGTACTCCCCTTGGGAAACTCTTCACTGATGCAAGTGCCTAGTCCACCATTCAAAGCAATTTTGGAACTCTTTTTCTGGAATGGCCATCAAAGCTGTTGTCATATTACCGTCTATGTCCTGAATGTCATCAAAATATCTTCCTTTCAATATTTCCTTTATATTTAGATAAAGAAAGAAGTCACTGGGGGCCAGATCAGGTGGGTAGGGAGGGTTTTTCCAATACAGTTATTTGTTTACTGGCTAAAAACTCCGTCACAGACAGTGCCATGTGAGCTGGTGCATTGTTGTGATGCAAGAGCCATGAATTGTTGGGGAAATTTCATGGCATCTAACTTTTTCACGCAGCCTTTTCAGCACTTCCAAATAGTAAACTTAGTTAATTTTTTGTCCAGTTGGTACAAATTCATGAAGAATAATCCCTCTGATATCAAAAAGGTTTAGCAACATCATTGCAACACGTTAGCGAACTTAATTGTCAGACTTCATATATCTTAATGCACACGACCTCCCACATTAATAGGTATTAAAAATAAAGTAAACATTACAAACAGCAAATGTATTAGTATTAGTAGTGCATGGTTATAGAAATTAGAGCAATGTTGTTTGTATTGGATTCCATAGATAGTAAAAGAATATTTTTTTTCATTAAAGGTAAACATGATATTATTAAACACAAAAGCATATAGATCAAAACACCTCTCAATTACTCTTATCTTATTAGGTACATAAAACAGAAGGAAAAAAGTTTATTCATTATTTCTCTATCCCTCATATTTACTCTGCCCCTTTGCTATAACCTTAAAGTAGGATTCTTCCTACATCGTGTTCATAGGAGAAAAGATAGGTAAAGAAAAAGTGGGTTGTTAAGAATGGATAGAATGGTGGGTAAGTACAAGATCAGCATTAAAAGAGATAGAAGAAAGAAAAGTTACAGACTTGGTACAAGTTTACTTTAGTAAGCAATTGAGTAGTCATGATATTGCTAGTATCTGCTAAATAAGTGTTTGTTGAATAAACAAAGATAATGGTTTGTGGTGGAGGTCCTAAAGTTGGCTATTGAGTGGGTTGTCTACATTTGTAAAACCAGCAGAGGCATAATTTAAATAGTGTAAAAGTCAACCTTTTTCGGTGCACAGTTTTGGAAATTGTGAAAAAATGGATAAAAAAGTCAACCATAACCACAATTAAGATATAGGATAGTCCCATTACTTTAGAAGACTGTCTTTTATATGTTTGTAGTCAGTCCACCCCAGACCCTTAGTACCACTGATCTATTCTCCATTCCTATAATTTTGTTTTTGTTTAGAACATTATTATAATAATGGAATAATATAATATATAGCCTTTTTGAGACTGGCTTCTTTCACTCAGCATAATGGTTTTGAGATTGACCAATGTAATTGCTTATTTGAATAGTTTATTCTTTTTTATTGCTGAATAGTATTCCTTTTTAATAGATGTACAATGCATTGTTTATCTAGTCATAAGTTAATGCATATTTTGGGTTATTTCTAGTTTTTTTGTGATTATGAATTAAGTTGTTATATATATATATATATATATATGTAAAAGATTTGTAAGGATTTATGTCTTCATATCTACTGGTAACTGTGATTGCTGAGTCATATGATAAGTATATGCTTAACTTTATCAGAATCTACCAAACTCGTTTCCAAAGTGACTTTATTATTTTGCATTCAGTTCTAGTTGTTTGACATCCTTACTACCATTCTAATAGCCATGAGTTTGTGGGTTTCATTTGCATTTCTCCAAACACTAGTGATATTGATCATCTTTTCATGTGCGTATTTCCTATTTGTATCTCTGCTATGATGACGTGTCTTATCAAGGCAAATACTCTTTAACTGAAAAGGAAAAAAACATATTTGGCACATGTTGGGATTTCTGTGCAGCCTATTTTCGTCTTCTCTGGGAACTACTCTCCTCACATGGATGGTTCTTAGAAGCTGTGTTTGTATTATGTGACCTCACTCTTCCCTTATCGTAGATGATTGGACCTAACTCAAGATGAATAGCTGGGACAGGGTGGAGAAGCAAACGATTTAACAAAGATAAAATAGGATTTGCAGAAGCAGGGAAGCCCGGAAAAAAAGTATTAATATATTTATGAAACTTCATCTAGTTTACCATTCCCATATTACATAGTCCATGCTCTTACCAGATAAGTCAAATTAAATTATATATTTTTCATGGTGAGGTATATTTGACATATCTATTATCTCTACCATTTGTAGACAATGGCAAATATTTACAGGTAAAGATAAATTGAATTCAGTTCATTATGTGCTAGGGTATGTATATTATGTATACATAGTATATGTATGTATGATTTAATCCTCACAATAACTCTAAGAGGTAGGTGTTATTCTCTTGTTGTTGGCAATTAGTTAAGTGTGTCTCTTTTGTTTTAGAGAATGGAGGCAGAGAAAGATTGAGCCCTCATCTAGTAACTGAAGAACCAAAACTAAACCTTAAGGCTTGTGCTGTTACCTGGCATATCATGTTATCAAGTTCTAATGAGACAGAAAGTTGGCCAAGATAAGGGGTATGGACAATAGCTTGGCATTATAGAAGCTAACAACTCAAATTTTTTATGTTAATGATACTCTTGAGTCAGGCTGGTTCAAAACATGCCTTGCATAGTCCTTGTTCTCTCTGCTGCCCTGATCTGTTATACACCCTCTCTATAACCAACCTAACTAAATTGCATATGGTGTTCAAATATGACTTAGTTCCTCCCAGAAATACTGGGCCAATCCAATAACCCCTCTGACTTCAGAGTTGTGGTAGCATTGATTTTCTGAACTGCTAAATTGACACTCATTAAGTGCACAAATATTTATCAGATTATTTGTACTGATAGTATGTACGTCTTGCAATACACTGTATTCTCTATGTCTAGTCCAATGATTTACAGAGGTAAATATATTCAGTGTGCTTGCTCATGATTATGGTGATCAAAGAATATTTCATTGGATCTTGACTTCTTTAGCACCAGGTAATAACTCTTCCAGTAGCACAATTCTTCTACTCCAGCATTTATTTCTTTATAAATATAGATCTTGAAAATGATGTCATACATGTTTAATGTATAGCTGTAATTAAGCACGAGAAAACTATTTGAGGAATAAATGCTAAAATGTTAGTAAAACTGGCCCAAAGATAATAGTCATAATTATTTCAGAATTGCACAGAATTGTTACTATTCCAAAGGATTTAATTGCCTTTTTCAGTTTATTTTGTATTTGCCTCCTTTTTTGACAATGTCACAAAGGGGCTGAGAACCAAATGTGGCAGATGCTGTGTATCTGATTTGTTTGTTAAATGAGGAAAGGTATTCAGATGGTGCCTATAGATAGTACATGAACCAGACTACCACATTGCTGGTATGTTCATTTAGACTGCCGACATGATAGATGCAATGACCACAGCTAACTCCAGTGGGAAAACAATCAAAATGAGATAATCATCAGGATTTGGGCCATTTTGTGGTCATGGATATTTACTTTTTTAAAGTAGTTTTAGGGCCGGCCAAGTGGCTCAGTTGGTTAAGAGCTTGCTCAAGAGTGTAAGCTCTGGGCAACAGCGGTTTGATTCCTGATCCAAACTGAGTTGCCAACAAGTGGCAGGATGGCTCAGCTAAAAAAAACTAGATTTAGAGAATTTAGCTCTTCTT
The DNA here is from genome assembly GCF_001890085.2 of Hipposideros armiger. Classification (NCBI taxonomy): domain Eukaryota; kingdom Metazoa; phylum Chordata; class Mammalia; order Chiroptera; family Hipposideridae; genus Hipposideros; species Hipposideros armiger. The sequence continues at coordinate 307,268 of NW_017731895.1, forward strand.
TGGTCTCGAACATTCTAATTTTTCCAAATTGAGACCTCTCTAGTTTACAAAACTCCATGTAAACATCCACAGAATAAATAAAGGGCACTATACAAATGCATATATTTTATATGTAGTAATTACTTTTCCTGAATGCTTTTATCAAACGTGATTATTAACAATCAGTTAATTAAGTCTAGATCTATAGGAACAATTTCTCAAACATATGGTTTGACCAAACTTATTTTTCTCCTACTACATTCCTTCTTGTTTTATGTTGAAAAAGGTTCTTAAAGAAAAGGTCAGATGAGAACTTGGCTTGCTAATAGCTAACCAATATATATTTTTTTCCTCCTGGAAAACTAACTTTATACAACAGGAGAAAAAAATTAAAAGCATCTCAAGTATAACATTGCTTTCTCTAAGTTCTATGACTAAATTAAGACCTTATTTTCAAATACAGACAATAGTAAGTTTTCTTAGGTAATGGAAGATTGCAACTTTTACTTCCTAGGATATCTCAGTCAGCTGGGGAATGACAAGGTGAATCAACTTTTGTGTTTGACATACCTTTAGGCTGTTTTGACAAGGACATCTAGACCCTAAACTTATGTGAACTTCCCACACTTAAAGTTGTTTGCTTCATCTCGGTACCAGAACTCCACCCCATGTGCAAACATTCCCTGCCTCTATTTCCTGTTATTGCAATATTTGATGTAATTTGTGAAGCTTCAAGATTCCTCTAGTAGTTTTTGTTTTTATCAACTCCCCTTCTCCATTCACAGCCACATTATTCAACAGTATCTGCTTGTATGCTTTCCTTGGCTTGGTCTTTGAGTTGTTACCTACTGCAACAGCTCCTCTTAATAAAGTCTTTCTTTAACAAATGTCCAGACTTGTGTGTTAGTATGGCAGGAGTGGTACTTAGACAAGAGAAAACATATTCTAAAATTTCCCCACAAATAAGTACATAAAATAGGCCTCAGTTTCTCACCTCTAAAATGGGGATAATGATTTCTTCCTGTTCCTATCAGACGAACACATTCAGGGTAACACATGAGAAGACATATTTTCCTATGAACCATTTAAAAGTATGGCACAATAACAAGTCGTTATTATTATCCCCATTAATATTGATGATTTTTTAAATCCAGTCATTTTCCAAGTATGTTCTTTGGAAGTCTTTGATCCAGCAATAGCAGCACACTTAGGAATTTATTAGAAATTCAAATGTTTGGTTCCCACTTCAGACCCATCAAATAAAATATTCTGAAGCTGAGGCCCAGTAATTTGTTTTAATAAGCCCTCCAGGTAATCATGATGCACACTCAAGTTTGAAAATGTAATAATCAACTAAATAGATATCAGTTAGTTTGCAAAAAATTATATATATATATATATATATATATATAATTTTTTTGCCAAAAGCTTTGAAAACATTTGTGTAAGATACCAATTACATTTATCCATACCTAAGAATAATGCTTAAATGCCTGTAAAGTCATTCATTTTAAAACATTCAATTTTTTCTGGCAGATGACATAGGTGTTGACCATCTTATTCTTTACTTATTTCCTTGCCCCTTGAAGAGATGTGAATGAATGCAAGAAGCACCTTTTCTAAAACAGAGCTCTAAAATTCCCGTCACATCCTACTCTATCACCATGATAAAAATTTCACTATTGATGGATGACTCCTGTGTTCTGTGAGACATCAATCCCTATTTGTCATTTGCTTATACAATTTAGATGCTGGATTTTTTTTTCACTGCTGCAGACCCATTACCAAACAGGGCCCAGCTGTTACTTTTTTGCTTCAGGGACATTCTCTGCAAATTCAATGGGTTTTGCTTCAATTCAGAAAATGGAAAACATTAGGTTTGTAACAATAATTATATATCTCTCCAGGGCTCTTATACTATCAAGCCTGAGAGGAGAGTAGTATTAATTGGTTAGATTCATCAAAAGGGTAAGTTTATTTCTACAACATCTTTTTGCAGTGGGCAAGTGTCTGTTGAACAGATGCGCCACAGGCACAGTCTTAGAATTATATGAATACCTAACATTTGGGTGGCACTGTTGGAAATAAATTTAATAGCTAACTTTTCCATATTAATGTTCACAAAAACTTTTAGGTTAGATAAGACTAATGATCCAGAGATTGGGCAAGTAATATCTCTGTCTTTTGACTCAAAATGTTTCTCCTAAAGAGGAGGCGGTAGGAAGACTTATGTAATTTACAATGGAAAACAAATCTTGAAATTTATTCTTCTCATAGAGAAAGAACATGTTTTTGTGGCATATTTAACTCCTAATACATCTCTAAGCATTATAACTATTATTTTTAACAAGTACAATTTTTCCATTGTCTTAAACTATTCCAAGTCTACAGGATGGCTAGACCCCACTCTTATCTCATGGCAAATTAAATTGAGAAAAGTTATGGAGGAAATACTCACATATTAGAAGCAGATGGGGGATATCTAGGAGATAAAAGTACACAAGTCAAAATCCTGAAAAGAAACACAAGATTTTAAAACTCCTGGACCTTTTCATGTTTTTTTGTGCTAAGATTTCTCAGTTTTAAGCTTGAAACCATTTTACATTTAGAAGTCATACTTAACATTAAAGGTTAGTGTTCCTCTATACTTTTAGGATTGTGGTAGGAGTTGCTTTTGCTGAAAGTTTTAAGATTGTCAAAGGATTTGGTATGTGTGTGTGAATGGCCAAAGCAGGGCAGGGGAGAGGGGGCAAAAAAAACCCAACACCTATGGATAAGTATAAATATCACTGACACCATAGGAGGTGGATGTTGTGCTGGCATGTTCCTTTTAAATGCTGGCAAACTTGAGTAAGGGTTGGAAGCAACTTAAAGCTGTAGAAAAGATCTATTACATTGTTTTTCTGAGATAGATTTATTAGCAATTCCGAAAAGAAAGTAGAGCCTATTGTTAAAAGACAGCAGGCTTCTCTGCTTTCAATAATGGAGTCCACTAGAATATAGAGTTCATAACTAAATTGCTTGCACAAATCCACAGGGCATGCCACAGGAGACACACAATGTTTGAGCAATTATAAAACCAAACAACCTACCTGCCTTTCCCCAGGTATCTAATGGGGTTTACTTTTCAAACTCCAATAGTGTCTGACATATCCAACTGTTAAACAGTAGCTTAAAAAAAGCATTAATTTCATTTAAGGAACTGAAGTTTGATGCCAATTTCTCAAAGTGGTAGCAAGCATTTAATGATGAATAATGTATACCTAAAGACAAAACTTCAAAAAGTTTTACTTTATTCTAACCTATCACTTTTTGATAAGAAGTAATGGGTCACAATTCTTACAGATGGCTGTACCATTTTATTCTTTCTTTGATTTTTTAGCTCACATTAGTTTATCTTAACTCATACAGCACACACCCCTGTGACACTTTGATCATTATTTTATCCTAGTAGTAAAATGAGTTGAAAGACTATTGCTTACTAGTCATGGTCAATTTACTTAAACACTCTGAGCCTCAGTTTCTTTTTCTTTTTTAAAATATTTTATTGGAGAATTGGGGAAGGAGAACAGACAAACTCTGTTCTTTTGTTCTTCAGTCTAGTTGTGGAGGACGTTGCTTCACTGGCCCATGTTGGTATTGTGATCATTGTGCTCTTCCTGGCTGAGGTAGATCGGTCGCTGGCCCTTGGATGGCCATTCACAGCGGCTCACAGCAGCTCATGCCAGCTGCTGGCTGCTGGCTACTCAACAGTAGCTTACTGCAGCCCGCTGCAGCCCCACTGTAGCCTATGCCATCACAAGCGACTCATGGCAGCCCAGCTTCAGGTCGAGCTGTTGTTCACCATCTTAGCTATAGAGGCCACAGCATCACTGGCCCATGTGGAATCCGAATCATTGGCACTGCTGCTCAGAGCTCACTCTCCCAAGGCAACTCTTAACCCACGAGACACTCCGCTGGCTCGCCTCAGTTTTTTAAATTGAAAAAAGTGAATTAGATAGAAATCTTTGGAGTTAGATTGACTTGAATTCAAATTTTGTCTCTGCATTTTTAGATGGATTACATAAATTCTATGAATATCAGTTCATAATAGTACCTAGTATACTTGAAGTTCTGTTAAGATTAAATGAGATACTGGATATGAAACACATAGCTTTGGCATATAATAAATGTTCATTTAATGTCAGCTGCTTTTATGATGGTGATTGATGACGAAGATGATGATAATAAAAGAGGATGAAGAGATGATTATGAGGATTGTAATAATACCTGTCCTAGTGATCCCACTAGAAAGTGGAAAGCACTATGCAAAAACAGAGGATCAGTAATGATACGCCAAGCAGTATATAAGGTCCTCCAATACAAGACGCACGTCATTTACTTTGGGTAAAAGCATTCTCCCAGCTTCTAACACTGGACTAACCACAAGGTACATACTCAATGTGTAGCAACTGCATAGCAATTAAATAACATGTTTGCATGTTAATGAGGATAACCCGTTACAGAAGGAAACATTGATGGTGAAGGTGAGAAGTGCTGGAATAATGTCCTTACACAGGGAAGAGTGAATGAGACTTAGTGTACAAATGAAGGAGTTGGGCTTATCTAGAAACATTGACAGTTTATGCTAAAAAGCAGGGAGGGAGGGGAAGACAGAGCATATGGGCACAAATGCAAGTAGGTATGCCAATGTGACAGAGGGAGCATATAGAGAGGTAATATTCTGGTGGCCTCATAGGAATATTTGAAGATGCTGGAGCAGGTGTTAGAGGTTCAAATAAAGAGATGAAAATAAGTAATAATCACCAATTCAATCAATAAAGAGTACTGAATATAAAATTCTGGGAGGGGAAATCCTTCTTTAGGATTATAAAGAAGCCTATTTCTATTTGTTGACACTGCAGTTTTGGAATTAAACAATGAATATTTGTTGAGAACCAAATAAATGATCTGGGTATTATAAGCAATTGTATACTGAGTGAGAATTTCATTTCATGTTTCTCATTAAAGAAGTGAGAAAATGTAAGGCCAAAATGAGGCATTTTATTGTATTAATTATTTCTTTTTTTCAGTTACATTTGACATTCAATATTATTTTATATTAGTTTCAGGTGTAAAGCATAGTGGTTACATATTTATGTAAATGCATGCAATGATTCTCCCAACTAGTCTAATACCCACCTGGCACTATACATAGTTGTTGCAACATTATTGACTATATATTTTTTTTAAAGATTTTTATTGGGGAATTGGAACAGCGCTGGGGAATTGGGGGAAGTGGAACAGAAAAGTTGCTCTCCTTTTGTTCTTCAATCTAGTTGAGGAGGACGTTGTTTCACTGACCCAAGCTGGCACCATCACTGCGCTCTTCCCAGGCGAGGTAGATCAGTTGCCGGCTTCTGGATGGCCGCTCACGATGGCTGCTGGCTACACACGGTAGCCCATGGCAACCCACTGCCACAGGGGCTGCAGCCTAGCCTTCTTGCCGGTGACTCACGGCAGCCCAGCTCCAGGTTGAGCTGTTGTTCAGCATCTTAGCTGTGGAGGGCAGTGTCACTGGCCCTCATATGTGGGATCCGA
>NW_017731895.1:317201-320058 GCF_001890085.2 Hipposideros armiger
ATTTCAATTTAAAGTGATTATTGATAGATACATAGTTACTACCATTTTATTATTCATTTTTTTGGTTACTTTATTTACCCCCTTCTACTTCTTCTCTGAAAAGTCCCTTTAACATTTCTTGTAGTACTTGTTTGGTGATGATGAACTCCTTAGCTTTTTCTTTTCTGGTCAGCTCTTCATCTTTCCTTCAATGTTAAGTGATAGCCTTGCTGGGTAGAGTAGTTTTGGTTGTAAGACCTTTTTCTTTCTCATTTTGAATAGTTCATGCCAATCCTTTCTTGCCTGCAAAGTTTCTGTTGAGAAATCAGCTGACAATCTTAGGGGATATCCATTTTAAATAACTACTGTAGTTGCCTTTCTCTTGATCCTTTTAGGTTTCTCTCTTGGTCTTTAAACTTTGCCATTTTAATTATAATGTGTTTGATCACACTTTGTACAGGAGAAGCCATCTCAAGACTGGTAGGAGGGGCAGAGACAAGGAATGGGCTGGTCCCACACCCATGTGTGACAATTAAAAATCAGGAAGGCTATCTCCACTGCAGAGGTTCCCCCACTCTGAGGACTGAGGGGTCCCAGCCCCACACCAGGCTCACCATCCCAGCATTCCAGTACTGGTAAAAGAAGTGCCCACAACTTTTGTCTTTGCAAACCAATGAAGATTGTGCCTGAGTGAGACAGAGGGCTGCTGGAGTACCAGGTGCTCCTATTAAAGGGACCACACTGGGAGTTAATCTCTGATGGACTCACTCATTCGGAGCTCCAGTGGTGGACAGCACCTCAAAAGGCATCAGGGGTATATGGAGAAGAAGTGAATTGTCTGGCTTCAGGGCAAAGGCTGGAGTGGCAGCTTTCTCCCAGATACAAGTGCTGACAGAAGCCATTGTTCCATTATTGAGCATCCCTCCAACCCAGCATGAAGATGTAGGCAAGGGCCATATCTGAGTCTCCACCAACTTGGCTAACACCATTCACCGTGCCCTGGTGATTCTCTGAGACCCTGCCCCACTCAATTTGCAGGCCAACCCAAGAAGCTTCAGTAAATTTTAAATACAAATGGACTGTCTTGGTTCACATTTTAGATTTTCCTAAAATCCCTCAAATGTTCCCAAACCCAAAACAGGCAGCATCTCGTCTCAACATGTCCTGAACCTCTTTCTAAGCAGCCCAAGACCAGCACTATCAGCAGCCAACCTCAGTTCACAGCTTAGCCTCTCTCATGCACCTCTAAGCCCAGTGAAGCTGGTGGCCATGTGCAGAATGCTTTGTGGATCATTCCATGTAGCCTCAGGCAGAGCACAGTTTGAGGCTGAAATTGGGCTGCAGTGGGGACACTCTTAGGAGGCCCTAGGGCTGGCATGCCCAGTGGCCAGCTTTGGACTGAGCCAGAGAATCACCTACCTGCCTCTGCAGGTGACACACCCAAAGGGCAGACTGGGCAAGCAACAGAATCCTGCTAAAGAAAATCTTGCTCAGTAGAGTCAGCCCCTGCACAACACCACCACCACTGTAGTCAAGTCTAGTCCTCACAACCAGTGAGCCAGAGAGTCAGTCTCTCCCATTCATGGATAAACAGCAACCAATGGTCAATAACAATAGAAAGGCATCCACAACCCACACAAGGGACACATCTGGAGCACCCAGCTCAGGTGACCAGGGAGACTGCACCATTGGGACCCATAGGACAGCTACTACATAAGGTCACTCTACTAAGATGGGGAAACATAGCAACCCTACCTAATATATAGAAACAAATACAGAAAGGCAGCCAAAAATGGGGAAACAGAACCTTTTCCCAAAGTAAAGAACAGATCAAAGCTCAAAAAAAAGACCCAATAAAAATGTAGAAAAACAATCTACCAGATCCAGAATTCAAAACACTAGTTATAACGATATTCAGTGACCTCAGGAAGAAGTTCAACCAAGAGATATAAACATAAAGATGGAGAGAGAAAACATTAAAAGAAAACAGTCAGAAATGAGGAATACAATAACTAAAATGAGGAATATATTAGAGAGAATCCACAGCAGATTAGACAAAACACAGGATCAAATTAACAATTTAGAAGATAAGATAGCAGGAAACACACAATAAGAACAGAAAAAAAGTATCCAAAAAAATGAGGGAAGTTTAAGGAGCCTCTGGGACAATATCAAGTGTACCGACATTCTCATCATAGTGGTACCAGAAGAAGAGAGACAGCAATGAATTGAAAACTTATTTGAAGAAATATTGACAGAAAACTTTTCTAACCTGGCAAAAAAACAAACATAATCCCAGGAAGTGCAGAATGCCAAACAAAATGAACCCAAAGAAGCTCACACAAAGAAGTACCATAATTACAATGCCAAACTTGAAAGACAAACAGAGAATCTGAAAAGCAGCACGAGAAAAACAGTTAGTTACCTACAAGGAAGTTCCCAAAGACAGTCAGCTGATTTCTCAACAAAACTTTGCAGGCCAGAAAAGATTGGCAGGAAATATTAAAGCGATGAAAAGCAAAGACCTACAACCAAGATTACTCTACCTAGCGAAGCTGTCATTTAGAATAAAAGGACAGATGAAGCACTTTTCAGACAAAAAAAAAAAGCTAAAGGAGTTCATCACCATCAAACCATTATTCCAAGAAACGTTCAAGGGACTTCTTTAAGAAGAAGAAAACAAGAAAATATAATCCAAAAATTTATATGGAAACAAAAAAGACCACGAATAGCCACGGCAATCTTGAGAAATAAGAACAAAGTTGGAGGGATCACACTTCCAGACACTAGAACATACTACAAGGCCACAGTAATCAAAACAATATGGTATTGGCATAAAAATAGGCATATAGATCAATGGAACAGAATAGAAAGCCCA
>NW_017731895.1:321512-325917 GCF_001890085.2 Hipposideros armiger
GATATCGGGGGTGGGAGGGCAGTGGATGGGGGGAGGGGGGTGGTTACTTTGTGAGGGTGAAAAGGGTAACTATTGCATTGTTCTGTACACCAGAAACTAACAATAAAAAAAGAAGAAAAAGAAAACAAAAAGATCAAAGATAAATAATAGTAAAATGGCAATAACTACATATCTATCAACAATTACTTTAAATGTAAATGGATTAAATGCTCCAATCAAAAGACATAGAGTGAGACTTCCAGTAAGATGTTGGAATAGACAGATGCTGTGCCGACTGCCTCCCAGGATCACACCAAAATTACAAATAATTTATAAGATATTCAACCTCGGAAGTTCCCTGGTCACTAGATGAGCAGAACCTCTAACTGAAAGACTTAAAGAGGAGGCCATGTCCAGTATAGTAGGAGGGGTGGAGACGAGAGAGGGCGAACCCCATGAGGGACACCTCAGTGGTGGGGAGGCTTCTCCGGTTGGGGGAGAGACCCTCCAGCCCTACACTGCTCTCACGAGTCCAGAGTTACTTTGCCGGGAAGAGGAGTTCTAGGATAGCTGGAAGCATAAAATAGTGAGGACTCTTTTTGCTCAACTCAGTGAGGCTGAGAGTGACTGGAGAACCAGTGGAGCTGGCAAACCAACGCGCTTGCTGGTGAGCACTCACCCGGTCCCTATTGGAGGGAGTAGCTTTGTGAGCAGGAACCAGGAGCCTGTCGGAAGGACTGAACTGAGTGCCCTTGGCATGGGAGCTGGAGGTTTTGGGGACCATTGTTCCCCTGGTGTGGCGCTTGCACATGAGTAGTGCACAGGAGGGCGCCATTTTTTCAGGGCTGGGCCCTCCCACAGAGGCTCAGGTCTGGGATTGCATTGGTCTGCAGGAATTGGTGCAGGAGTTTGTGTGTGCGTGTGTGCATGCGTGCATGCGCATGCGACCTTGGATCCCCACCCTCCACATTACTTGTGCTGCGTAGCCAGGAAAATGCCTGGCAGGCACAGACCGAGTCAAACAGACTGCTTATTGAGACCCAGGAGTGCGCAACTCGTCTTAGGTCGCTGATTTCTGCACTGCATGTGCAGAGTTGCCTGGGTGGCCATTGAATGTCAGGCTGCTCAGCCTGATCCTCGAGTGGCTGATTGGGACAAGCTGAGGCTGGGAGTTTTCCTGGGAGTCTAGGGCCACAAGCTCTGCGCCTGAGTGATTCATCCAGGGATTTCCAGGTGAGTTTGTGTGGGATGGCTGCTGATGCAGGAGTACATGTTGCTCTGACTTGGTGGGGGCCACGGACCACATCCTGTGGTGCCTTGGGGGCCTGCCCTGCCCACCTAAAGCTGTGTTGCCAGGGGAACCCTGAGCTTCTGGTCCCTGGCCCCTACCTCTGCAGGACACAGAGGGTTTTTTGCAGCAGCACACAGCCTGCAACAATCTGTGAGGATTTTTGGTGGTGAGCACGGTTCCAGAGCACACAGCAACAAATTGTGTGAAGCTTCCTTCAACTCTAGAGGGATGTCGGCACATGACGCACTGAGCCCATCCCCCCAACAGCTGGTGCTTTGTCTCCGAGAGTCCATCTATTGCTAAGCAAGTGATATGCAGATTAAAGAGGGCGGAGAGCCCTTTCAACTATTTTTTCTTTCTTTTTTTTTTTTTTTTGCTTTCTAGGCAATCTAATACAACAAAGCAATCAGAGTGCTAGCCAGAATGAAGAAACAAAAGAAACATGTCCCAAGTAAAAGATCAGAAGAAACCTCTAAAAATGGAACTAAATGAAACAGATGTATCCAACCTTTCAGAGACAGAGTTTAGAACACTGATGATAAGAATGTTCCAGGAACTTAAGGAGGACATAAAGAAGGACACAAAAATCATAAGAAACAACTATGTAGAACTAAAGAACACAATAACTGAAATGAAGAATACACTTGAAGGAATCACCAGTAGATTAGATAAAGCAGAGGATTGGATCACTGATTTAGAAGACAAAATAGCAGAAATCACACAGTGGGAAAAACATAAAGAATAAAACAACAATGAAAATAGTTTAAGAGACATGTGGGACAACATCAAGTGCAACAACATTCGCATCACAGGAATACCAGAAGGAGAAGAGAAGAAGCAAGGGATCGAGAATGTATTTGAAGAAATAATGACTGAGAACTTCCCTACCCTGGTGAAGGAAATNATATATATATATATATATATATATATATATATATATATTATCATGTCATGTGCAAATAATGACAGTTTTACTTCTTTCTTCTTTCTTTCCATTTTGGATGAATTTTATTTCTTTTTCTTGTATGATTGCTGTGGCTAAGACTTCCAATATTATGTTGAATAAAAGTGGTGAAAGTGGCCATCCTTTTCTTGTTCCTCATTTTAAGGAGGATGTTTTTAGCTTTTCCCCATTGTATGAGGTTATGAGGTTAGCTGCAGGTTTGTTTTATATGGCTTTTTATCATGTTGAGGAATGTTTTCTCTATTCCCAATTTGCTGAGAGTTTTTATCATAAATTGCTGATGGAATTTGTCCAATGCTTTTTCTGCATCTATTTATATGACCACATGATTTTTATCTTTCATTTTGTTTATGTGATATATCACATTAATTGATTTGCAGATATTGAAGCAACCTTGCATCCCAGGAATAAATTTCATTTGATTGTGGTTTATTCCTTTTTAATACATTGCTGAGTTCAGTTTTCTAATATTTTGTTGAGGATTTTTGCATCTATATTCATCAGGGATATTGACCTATAATTTTCTCGTTTTTTGGTAATGTCTTTGTTGGTTTTGGAATCAGGATAATGGTGGTTTCATAAAATAAGCTTGGGAGAGTTCCCTCCACTTGACTTTTTTGGAATTGTTTGAGAAGGATCAGTGTTAATTCTTAATTCTTCTTTGAATATTTGGCAAAATATACCTGTGAAGCCATCTGGTCCAGGACTTTTTTCATGTTCGGAGTTTTTTTATTACAGATTCGATTTTGTTAGTAGTCATCAGTGATTTCAGATTTTCTGTTTCTTCTTGATTCAGTCTTGGAAGATTGTATCTTTCCAGGAATTTATCCATTTCTGCCAGACTATCCAATTTGTTGCCATATAATTGTTTGCAATATTTTCTCATAATCCTTTGTATTTTTGTGGTTTCAGTTGTTGCTTCTCTCCTTTCATTTCTGCTTTTATTTATTTTGGTCCTCTATCTTTTTTCTTGATGAGTCTGACTAAAGGTTTACCAATTTTGCTAATCGTTTCAAAGAACCATCCCTTAGTTTCATTGACCTTTTTTATTTTTTTAGACTATTTAGATTTCGACTCTGATTTTCATTATTTCCTTCTTTCTACTCACTTTAGGCTTTGATTGCTGTTCTTTTTCTAGTTCCTTCAAATGTATGGTTACATTGTTTATTACCGATTTTTCTGTTTCTTTAGATAGGCCTGTATTGCTACTCTTTACCTCTTAGGATTCCTTTCACTGTGTCCCATAGATTTGGGGTCATTGTGTTTTCATTTCACTTGTCTCAAGCTATCTTTTGATTTTTTTCTTTGATCTCATCTTTGACTCATCATTATTTAGTAGCAATTTATTTAATCTTCATGTATTAGTGTGTTTTTCAGGGGTTTTTTCTTGCAATTGTTTTCTGGTTTCATACCATTATGGTGAAAGGAGACACTTGATAGACTTATTTTGTGGACTAACATGTGGTGTATCTTGGAAAATATTTCATGTGCACTTGCGAAGAATGTATATTCTCCTGCTTTGGGGTAAAATGCTCTAAAAATATCAATTAAATCTATTTGGTCTAGTGTGTCATTTAAGGCCCCTGTTTCCTTGTTGATTTTCTGTCTGGTAGATCTGCTTATTGGTGTCAATGGGGTGTTAAAATCACCCACTATAATAATAGTACTGCCAATCTTTCCCTTTATGTCAGTCAATATTGGCTTTATATATTTAGATGTTCCCATGTTGGGTGCATATATGATTACAATGGTTAACTCCTCTTGTTGGATTGATTTCTTTATCATTATGTAATGTCCCTCTTTGCCTCTTATTATAGCCCTTGTTTTAAAGTCTATTTTGTGTGATATAAGAATTGCTACCCCCGTTGGTTTGTTGTTTTTTTCATTCACATGAAATATATTTTCCCATCCCTTTACTTTCACTCTGCGTTTGTCTTTCGATCTGAAGAGGGTCTCTTGTAGACAGCATACGAGGTTGGACACTTAAGTTTGCAAACTCATCCTAGAAAAAGTCCTACATACCTCATTGATAAATATCACTATGGTCACCTTTGAAGTACTTCCCTTGGGAAGATGTGCACTGATGCCAGTGCCTAGTCCACCCTTCAAAGCAATTTTGGAACTCTTTTTCTGGAATGGCCATCAGAGCTGTTGTCATATTACCCTTGATG
>NW_017731895.1:331432-333589 GCF_001890085.2 Hipposideros armiger
AAGGGAACTGGAGAAAGAACAGCAAAACAAGCCCAAAGGGAGTACAAGGAAGGAAATAATAAAGACCAGAGCAGAAATAAATGAAATAGAGACCAAAAAACAATACAAAAGATCAATGAAACCAAGAGCTGGTTTTTTGAAAAGAGAAACAAAATTGGCAAATCCTTAGCCACACTCACCAAGTAAAAGAGAGAGACAACCCAAATTAATAAAATCAGACATGAAAGAGGGGAAGTGACAACAGATCCCACAGGAATACAGGAAATTGTAAGAAAATACTATGAGAAACTCTATGCCAACAAATTTGACAATCTGGAAGAAATGGATAAATATCCAGAAGCTTACAATCTACCAAGTCTGAACCAAGAAGAATCAGAAACTCTGGACAGACTGATTATTACCAAAGAAATTGAGTCAGTAATCAACCAGCTTCCAACAAACAAAAGTCCTGGACCAAGTGGCTTCACAGGTGAATTTTACAAAACATTCAGAAAAGAATTAATACCTATTCTCAAACTATTCCAAAAAATACAGAAGGAGGGAAGGCTCCCAAGCACATTTTATGAGGCCACTAGTACTCTCATCCCAAAATCAGACAAATATATTACAAAAAAAGAAAACTACAGACCGATATCCCTAATGAACATAGATGCAAAAATCAACAAAATACTGCAAACCAAATTCAGCATCACATTTAAAAGATCATACATCATGATCAAGCGGATTCATCCTGGTGTGCAAGGTTGGTTCAATATCCGCAAATCAGTTAACATAATACATCACATTAACAAAATGAAAAATAAAAATCATATGATCATATCAATAGATGCAGAAAAATCATTTGACGAAATCCAGCAACCATTTATCATAAAAAACTGTAAGGAAAGTGGGAAGAGTGGGATCATTTCTCAACATAATAAAGGCCATATATGATAAGCCCACAGCAAACATTGTACTCAATGGGGAAAGGCTAAAAGCTTTCCCCTTAAAATCAGGAACAAGACAAGGCTGCCCACTTTCACCACTTCTATTCAACATANATACAAGCCCAGGAAGTGCAGAGAGTTCCAAACAAGCTGAACCCAAACAGGTCCACACCAAGACACATCATAGTAAAAATTGCAAAAGTTAAAGACAAAGACAGGATCCTAAAAGCAGCAAGAGAAAGACAGCAGGTTACATACAAAGGAACTCTTATAAAACTAACAGCTGACTTTTCTACACAAACTCTGCAAGCCAGAATGTATTGGCAGAAAATATCCAAAGTGACGCAAAATAAAGGCCTACAACCAAGATTGCTCTACCTAGCACGGCTATCACTTAAAATTGAAGGAGAGATAAAGAGCTTCTCAGAAAAGAATAAACTTAAGGATTCATTACCACCAAGTCAGCATTGCAGGCAATGCTAAAAGGGCTTTTTTAAACAGAAAAGGGGAAAACTAGCTAACCCAGGAAGATCAGAAATACAAATAACAAAATGGCAATAAATATGCACCTATCAATAATCACTTTAATCGTGAATGGATGAAATGCTCCAATCAAAAGTTGGAGTGTGGCTGAGTGGATAAGAAAACAGGACCTATGCATGTGCTGTTTACAAGAGACTCATCACAGATCAAAAGACACACACAGACTGAAAGTATAGGGATGGAATAAGATATTTCATGCAACTGGAAAGGAGAAAAAAGCGGGAGTAGCAATACTTATTTCAGTCAAAGTAGACTTTAAAATGAAGACTACAATAAAAGACAAAGAGTACACTACATAATAATAAAAGGATCAATTCAACAAGAGGACATAACCCTGTTAAACATGTATGCACCCAACATAGGAGTTCCTAAATATATAAAACCAATTCTGACAGATATAAAGACAGAGATCAACAGCAACACTATTGTAGTAGGGGACTTCAACACCTTGTTGTCACGAATGGACAGATTCTCTGAGAGAAAATCAACATGGAAACAGTGGCCTTAAATGACACTTTAGACCAGCTGGATTTAATTGATATTTTTAGAGCATTTCACCCCAAAGCAACAGAATATACATTCTTCTCAAGTGCACATGGAACATTCTCCAAGATACACCACATGTTAGGACACAAAACCAGTCTCAATACATTTAAAAAGATTGAAATCATATCAAGCATCTTCTCTG
>NW_017731895.1:336117-347028 GCF_001890085.2 Hipposideros armiger
AAGACTTAAATGTAAGACCTGAAACCATACAACCCCTAGAAGAAAAAATAGGGAGTAAATTTGCAGACATTACCCTGAGTAATATTTTTACTGAGATATACCCTCGAACAAGGGAAATAAAAGAACAAATGAACATATGGGATTACATCAAACTTAAAAGTTTTTTCAAAGCAAAGGAAATCATCAATAAAACAAAAAGGCAGCCTACTGAATTGGAGAAGATATTTGCCAATGATATATCTGATAAGAAGTTAATATCCAAAATTTATAAAACACTCATTCAACTCAACACCAAAAAAATAGACAACCCAATTAAAAATGGGCAGAGGATATGAAGAGGCATTTCTCTAAAGGGGACATACAGATGGCCAACAGGCATATGAAAAAATGTTCATCCTCAATAATCATTGGGGAAATGCAAATAAAAACCACAATGAGATACCACTTCAATCCGGTCAGAATGGCTATCATGAATAAATCAACAAACAACAAGTGATCGTGAGGCTGTGGAGAAAAGGGAGCCCTGGTGCACTGTTGGTGGGACTGCAGATTGGTGCAGCCTTTATGGAAATCAGTATGGACATATCTCAAAAAACTGGAAATGGGACTACCGTATGACCCAGCAATTCCACTCTTAGGTTCTATCCAGAGAAACCCAAAATGCTAACTCAAAAAATTATATATACCCCTATGTTTATTGCAGCGCTATTCACAATAACCAAGACTTGGAAACAACCGAAATGCCCATTGGTAGATGACTGGATTAAGAAACTGTGGTACGTTTATACAATGGAGTATTAGTCCGCTATAAAGAAGAATGATTCGTACCATTTGGGACGATATGGATGGACTTAGAGACTATTATGTTAAGTGAAATAAGTCAGTCGGAGAAATACAAATACCATATGACTTCACTTATATGTGGAATCTAAAAAACTGAATGAATGAGCAAAGTAAACAGAAGTGGTCTCAGAGATATAGAGGAACAACTGATGGCTGCTAGTTGGGAGGGGGTGGGGATGAGGGACAGGGGAAGGGGTTATACAGCATAAATACGTAACTACAATATTGCCACAAGGACATGAAAAGCAGTTCGAGGAATATAATTAATAATGTAACTATTTTGTAGGGTGTCAGATTGTCACATGTCTTGTTAGGGAGTCTGCATCATGGAGAGGTAGAGGCTTGATCACTGCATGGTACACCTGAAGCTGATGTTGTATAATATTGTATGTCAACTATAAGTGAAGATAGATATAGATAGATAGATAGATAGATAGATAGATAGATAGATAGATATAGATATAGTCATGGGACGTTGAGTGTAGTGTGGGAGCAGAGTCAAGGGAATTGTAGTAGATATGTATGATATTGGGGGGAAGTGGGGCAGCGGATTGGGGAGCGGGGTTGTCACCTCAACAGGTAAAAGCTATAACTATTGCACTGTTGTACAGCTGAATTAAATTCTAAAAATGTGTATTTCACAATAAATAATAATAAAAAAAGACATAGAGTGACTGCATGAATAAGAAAACAAGACCCTTACATATGCTGTCTACAAGAAATTCACTTGAGATCATAAGAAACACAGACTGAAAGTAAAGAGATGGAAAAAGATATTTTATGACAATGGCAACAAGAATAACAAAAAAGCTGAAGTAGCAATACTTATACCAAATAGTCTTTAAAACAAAGGCTATAACAAGAATCAAAGAAGGACCCAGTATTCCCACTTTTGTGTATTTATCTGAAGAAATCAGACACTGCTTTGAAGTGACATATGTATCTATATGTTCATTGCAGCATTATTTACAATAGCCAAGATATGAAGGCAATCTTGGTGTCCATCAATGGATGAGTGAATGTTGGGTTGCCTACCAGAGACACCAAGAATGGAGACAGACATGCAATGCAGACAATAAGGAGGAGGACAAACCGTACAGTCTGACCTTACATCCTCGCTGACTTCAGCCTTTTATTAGAGGTAAAAGAAGAACAGGTGGTAGAATATAACAAGCATGCCCCTAAGTCTAAGGGAGAAATTCTTAGACTAAGAGTTGTTTTTTAGCTCAAGAGGAGCAAAACAGTTTCAAGGACTTTGGTTGTGCACACACTGATTTCAGCGTGGCAAGCATGCAGCCTCTCTCAATCAACCCTTAGTTGACTGCCGAGCTTTTGCTCAGGGAGCAACGTTACAATCTTGGTTCTGGGGGCCTATGTGACGGAATCCCTAATGTGTCCCTACATGTGAATAAATAATAGTTGGTACATATATGCAATGGAATATTACTCTGGCATAAAAAAATGAAATCTAGCCATTTGCAACAACATGGATGAACCTAGAGGGTATTATGTTGAGTGAAGTAAGTCAGACAGAGGAAGACAAATGCCATGTTTTCACATATATGTGGAATCTAAAGAACAAAATGTTGGGTTGTCGGAAAAGTCATGATATATGTTTGCAACGAAAAACATAGAAAAAGTATGTCATGACTTCCAACAACCCAATAAATGAACAAACAAAACAGAAACAAACTCATAGATATAGATAACATTTTGAGGTTTGCCAGGTAGGAGGGGATTTGGGGGAATGGGTGATAAAGGGAAAGGGATTAAGAAGTACAAAGGGGAAGTTACAAAACAGTCATGGAGATGTAAAGCATAGCATAAGAAATATAGTCAATAATATTGTAATAACTATATATGGTGTCATTTGGGTACTAGTTTATTGGTGTGATCTCCTTGTAAGTTGTATAAATGCCTAATCACTTTGTTGTACACCTAAAACTAATATAATATTGTATATCAGCTATAATTTAAAATAGTATATGAAAACCATATACCTGTTTAAATATATATTCCAAAGCTCAAATTAACTACTAAAACCCACTGAAATTCTACAGCTGCTAAAGAGTGAGGATTAGAATGTTTATTATCCATATAACATGAATCATTTTCTAAGTAAATATATAATAAAGTTGTTAACAACCTTAAAAATAATTAATTCTTATAATGTTTTGTAAAACCAGAATTAAAATTATGTAGCTCAAACTGATCAGTTGACAGATCAGGAAAATGAGGTCCAGAGGGTGAAAAATTACCTGTCCAATGTTCCCAAAGTTAATAGAACTCAGAATAAAACCCAGGACTCTTGCTTCCTAGTCTGTCTTTCCAAGATACTAATTATTTATCACTGAAGAATACAGAATTAAAGGTGTCAATTCATATTTGAGGTATGAAAACAGGCTGACTGTTATTACAAGTTTAAATATGTAGATGCTGGAACCAGACTTCTTAGATTTAAATCCTGGCATCTCCACTTTCTAGTATTGTGTTTAGTCAAATACCAAATAACCCCATGTCATATTTCTTGATTTGTAAAATGAAAATGATATCATACCCTAACGTTTGAAGTTATTGTGAGCAGTAAATGAGTTAATAAGTGTGAAGTGCAGTTATGTGCCTGAAACATAGTGTGTATTATTATTATTATTATTGTTATTGTTATTATTTTAGTAATCTGAATCAATGATTTGTATATCTTTCCGTGTTGGGAGCATTGCCTATTCTTAACAAAATATAAAAGCAGCTGAGTTTATCTTCCATGTGTTCATTCTTCCTTGCAGGGCCTTCTGTACATTTTTTTTCTTCCTGACCCCACTTTCCTCTATATTTGGATATTCAGTACCCTGACTATATTGCTTATATCCCATAATTTCAATACCCTGCTTGTTTCTGTCCATCTCTGGAAGAATTTGCTATGCTCAAACTTGCCTACCATTTCTTCCTCACGCGTACTGATGGTTCCACTCCTTCAGGGCTCAATGAAGCAATATCTGAAATGTTAAACATACTTGTTTAATATGCTGTCCTTTCTAAGGATATTGTGCTTCTAAGAGAGACTGTCTATAGCATTGTCATTTCAACAATAAGATGACTATCTAGTTAGTGAATTTTAGATATTGTGGTAGGACAGTAGGAAGGGGAAAGGGAACCAATGACTTTCAAGTATTTGTTATCTCAGTTAATTCTCAAGAATGAAATGTATTATTCTCTTCTATTTCAGAGATAAGGAAACTAAAGCTCAGAGAGAGGGGTGACTTATTTGAAATCATACAACTAATAAATCCAAATACCAGATTGCAAACTCTGATCTATTCAGTACCAAGTTCTGTTCTCAGTATTTTTGATAAAAGTTTCTGTAATCAGTGCTCCTCAAGTCATAGCACATTTACAAATGGCTGTTGAGCATTTCTTAAGGCTGATTTTTTTTCTCTAGGAACTGTTGACCTGCCCTTAGGTTGGCATCCTACTTCAAAATATACATGGAATACTTGGTATACTATATTATAATATTATATATGGAAAATCGAGGCACAACTAGAAGGTATAACGTATCTCACATGAAAAATTCTAATATACTACATATCAAACACACATGACTGCTACACATGTGAGATCTCTGTTGGTTTGACATGAAAAGACATAAAGCAGAAATCAAAGAGGTACAAACAATGGGTATGTTTTAAGTAAGTCAGTAGATCTTCTTAAATAGTTATTCCATAGTAGAAGTGTAAAATGGTGCTTGTATTCAACCAACAAAGTACATTATTCACTAATAATTGTAGACAGTAATAAAAAATAAACATTACATGAAAGCATAAATACACAATTAAATCTGGGATATACTTGTTGTTAAGGTGTAAGAGCCCAGCATATATGAACTGATCTTCAAGCATATAAATTAGCATAAATATGTCATGAGGTTGCCAAACTATTCAGAAATGCTTAAGGTTTTATATCTGGAAAGAGCATTTTTATCATGACCCTTATTAATTGCTGAATCACCTTATTTTATAGTTCTGTCTAGAGGAAGTAAATCCAGCTAGAGGGCTTATATTGATCTATTAACACCTCTAGAGTGTTTTCTTGATAAATGTATCTTCTTAGAAGTCATCAGAATGACTTTTGAAAGGGTCACACCAAAACATTTTTTAATTTCATGGTTTATTACATATTATCAGTCAATAAACTGAGCAACTACTGTATACAAAACAGTATACTAGATGGCAAGGATACAAAATAGTATTAGTATAGAGTTTAGATGGTCCATGAGAAGAAAAGCCATCCACATAAAGAAATAATAGCAAAATCAGGAACACATAAGCAAAGTAGTAAAGACAATGAATGCTGTAGATCTGGTGAACATTTCTATTAGATAGGGTATCAGGACGAAAATGGGCCAGGCTTTGTAGTTGAGTTTATTGCACATAATTTAAGTCTTAGCCAACCTATCTTTTATCTGACTACATGAATGCATAATAAAGAAAGTTAAACGTATTTTGAAAACAAACAAAAAAAAACAACCAAAAAAAAACCTAAGGCTAAGTAAAAACTGATTCTATATACTGCAAATGGTAAACTCAGTGAAATTAATAATTTATAGTTTTAGAACTGATGCTATAAAAATACTTTATTGGATGCAAAGAGGCAATGTGAAACAAACCAAAAAAACAAAAATTCCGAAGCAGCAGAAAGCCAACTGAAAATAATAAACATTAACAGAGAAAGACTTTCCTCCTTGTTGCTACTGCCAAATAGAATATACCAAGATACTCTATTCTTTGGATACATTGCAAGGTCAAGGGAAAAAATGAATAAGAGAGAAGGCCTATGAGTCAGCACCAGAAATGTCAAGACAAAGTATAGGAGAAAGGGGGAAATAAAAAACAAACAAACAAACAAACAAACAAGGAGGGAGGTAAAGAGAATGTTCAGAAAATAAGGCATCCAGATTACTGGAAAGGCAGACTAGTTGGCCAGCTTTATAAAGCTTGGCTAGTCCCAGGCATGCATCCTAAAAAGCTGTTGTGGTCTTAACACTTTACATACCTTGAAGGTCCTGCCCCTCTTATTCTTCCAAGGGAGAATTTCGGATAAGAATAATACATGTTTTGTGAGCTTTAGAATCCTCATTTCATTGTTTAAAAAGTTAGTTTCCTACTGAATTGATTAGCTAAACTAATGGAGAAAAGAGTCTTTAGGATCAAACCTTTGACCCAGCTTAGATGTAAATCTTAGAAAAATCATTTTATTCCTATTTAAGGTTCTTGTGAAGGTCCACTTGGTAAGGCATATAAGGCCTGTAGATAACGATAAGGAATCAAGGTATATGTGCTCTGATGTTCATTGCATTCATATATATACAGAGAGAGTGAGAGTGAGAGAGAGAGAGAGAGAGAGAGAGAGAGAGAGAGAGAATGTTTTTAATTGGAAAATAAGGCCATCTAAGACTTCCCAATATATCATTTAGTCTAGGAGCTTCCTCAACTGAGTTACTCAAATCATATACTATATTTTGTCTTTTAATTTAAAAAATCAAATCTCCCTTATGTACCATATTCTGAATTACAATCTTGGGACCAACGCTCCTATTCTAATCATCATTCCTTTGTGCCTACAGAACATTTTTATTCAGGAATGAGTAAGTTGTCTCAGAGGAGTAATATATTCATCCCAGTATTTATTATCAAAATCCTTTTCGTCAAAGTATGGTTCTAAAATAGTACTTTTCAAGCTATTTGTAGTAAAAGACAAGCCCACACCCCACTCCCCATATTGCTATACACTTTTCTAAATGCTTACTCTCAATATCTGTACTTACTTCACCCAGTCCTGGACCAGTACCAGTCTGCAAACTACATTTTGAGTAGCACTACTCTAAATGAAGAAGCTAACTCTTGAGCAGATGTTATGAAATTTGAAAATCTCCTAACATCTTTGGGCTATAATCTTGCTAGGTTTCAAAAAAGAAGGGAAACTGAGCTTAGGCAGAAACTAAATGAAAACAACAGAAAGGAGTCATTACATGCTGGTTTATAAGAAGTATTTTGGGGAGATTCAGTTACTGAGTTTCTTGTCTCTGAACTAAAACATAACATGCTTTGGGGAGATAATGTTCTCCAATCAGCAAGAGATGTTTTGCTTTCACAGAAAGGATGATTTCAAATTTTAATGACCATGCAGTATCTTCAGAGGAATAGTACATTAGCTTAATGATCCCAATAAATCACAGTGGGCAAATTCGATTTAGCTTTTATTGAGATTCCAAAAATAGCGTGATTCTGACACAGATATTAGATAATCCATCCAATCCAAAAACTGATGAGAAGAAAGAAAGAAAACAAAATGAAAATTGCATTGTTGATTAGGGTGGTCAACCCCAGATAAAGTATTTCCATAGGGAGGTTTTGAAGCCTGAGCTAGAGAGGTAAAAAAAGCAGAAGAGGACCCAAGACAGAAGAAAAGGTCACCAAAAACCAGCTTATTGATATAGTTCTTTGATATTGCCTGATGAGAAGTCTAACCCTTGTTCATAACTGAATTCTATGACTACTCTCACAGTTTATTTCAACATATCCTGAAGAATATTTTGGTTTTTTATTGAGATATAATTGACATATAGCATTATATTAGTTTCAGATGTACAACATAATGATTCAATATTTGTATTCCAAAGTGATCACCACAATAAGTCTAGTTAATATCTATCTCCACACAGTTAAAAATTTGTGTATGTGATGAGAACTTTTAAGATATACTCTTTTAGCAACTTTCAAATATACAACACAGTATTATTAATAATGTCAATAATGATTACTCTAGATTCGTATAGTGAACACTTATTTCCATACTTTTAATTTTTGATTCAACTTTTGAATGGTTAATTTTGTGTAGATAATGTGAAGTGTGTTTTATATGAATTGAATTCATTTGTATTGTTAATTACTCAGACAAGAAAAAAACACTCTCATGCATTGCGACTGAATTACCATATACCATCTGGACATTCTAGATTATATTTGTTTTCACTTATCACTTATTTTGCCATACATGTAGTCCACAAAAACTAAGTGTAAAGTAAATGCATTCTCTCCACCATGATTTAGAGTGAGGCTATAATCATGCAGTAAAGAGTAAAAGAATTCCAGGTGGTTGAATTCACATACCTAATGGTGATAGGAGGGTTTTTACCCCCTCATATGTAAACTAGATTTTTTTTTGCATGGGGAGAGACAATAAGAAAGACATATGTGCACAAAGCAGAACCTAGCATCCTTTCACTTTTCACCAAGGAATCAGGTAAAATTTTAGTATTAAGTAGAGTTTCTATGTAGAATTTTATTTAAGAAATTCCAACTTCTATATAGATTTACAATGTATTCCCATACCTATTTTTAAAATTATATATGCATGCTTTCTTTATATTTGTCAAAAGAAGAGGTGATACATAGCCTAATTCACTACAGTCTTATTTGCTCTTCTATCAGCAACTGAAATCATCTCTTTGTCTGAAGTAACTTTGCCTTAGTTCAGGAAAGACATTAGTGTTTTTCAGTAAGAGAAAATGTGCAAAACATTTGAAAATAAGGTGAATATTAGAAGTTATATATTTCCTATCAGAAGTCTGAAGTTTTTCTTTTTTTTAATCGAAGTTTATTGGGGTGAAAATTGTTAGCAAAGTTACTTTTTTTCATAGTTTAATTATTGGATCCAAGGCCCTGAGTTTTACTTAAGTTCCCACATGATGTCACACATTAGGGCAACATATTGAACCCTAATGTATATGCATTTCTAATTTTTTTCTATTCATAAACATTAGCTATTTTAAATGGTACCAGACAGAATAAATGCCATTATAGAGTTTCATGAGAAACACACTATATATTTTGGCCTAATAAGTTTAACTCTTTTTTTAATTAAAGTTTATTGGGGGTGACAACCTTAGTAAAGTTACATGGTTTAAAGTGCACAATTCTGCCATACATCATCTGTATATCACTTTGTATGTTCACCACTCAGAGTCAGTTCTCCTTCCATAACCACATATTTGATCCCATTTACCCTCATCTACCACCCCCCTCACATCTTAGCCTCTGGTAACCACTAAACTATAGGAACAAGACAAACAAATAAAAAAGTTTAACTCTTAGAGTGATATAAATCCTATAGTGGAATTCGGGTCAACTAAAACATCAGCTAAACTAAAGGTTGTATCATTCTCACTTAGCCCACTGATGCTGGTCTGACTGGCAATGGTAATATAATAAGCACACTTCCTCTCCCTCCCACCACCATCACACACATACCTATTCTATTCCCTTTGAAATGCTCCATACAAATCAAATATACTTGTGGAAAATTATGTAGATGGATACATGCAATTATTTTTCACATTTGGACCTTGTTATTAAACTCAACCTTATTATTTAATCTCAACTCAGTCTTGACCTACGTAAATTTCTTGATATCACTTAAAGGTGGATTACTCCCAGAATGCCTATAATATTTCATTCACTAAGCCCTTACATTCTTCCTATTTCAAATTCAATAAACAACACAGGTGAACTGCCCACATTCATAACCACAGTTCACAAATATTGCTTCTTCTATAAGAGGATATTACTAACAATATCTTACATTCAAGTATGACTATATAACTTATGGGGCCATATGTAAAATAAAAATGCAGGACCCCTTGTTCAAAATTATTAGTTAAAGACAGTAACAACAGAGCATTAAACCAAGTTTGGTACTCTTGTAATTGTGGGGCCTTGTATAATTACACATATTGCATGCTCATGAAGTTGATCCTGCTTACATTTATATACTATTTCTATAGTTAACACATATAAATTAACTCACTTGATTCTCATAAACACTTGTGAGCAAGGCAGAACAGCTAATATTAGTTTTGTTTTTTTTCCTGTTACATTTACAGAAATTGATGTTTAAATAACTTCTGTGACCATCCACCTAGCAAGTGGTGAAGTTGGAACCATATCTGTGGTCTTCTGACTTTTAGTCTAGTGCTCTTACTACTCTACTGAATTCCTTCTTTATGAAAACAGCATCACAAAATGTACCTGCCTATTAATTAGCTATTTCTTAATTCTTAAGTTCTTCACTAACATGAGATTCCTGAAACAATAAAAGCATCACAAATAACCACTAATTGGTATCCAGTTGAAAATCTTCCAACTGTAACTCACTGTTAAAGTAAGACTTGGGTGCTCTTTTTCCAACCAAGCAACAAACAAACAAAGCAAAACAAATAAATTAATAAAAACAACATTACTCTTTCTTACCAAGAGTGGTTCCAGGCAATGAAAATCTTTGTGTCCTTTGCCTGTCCACAGTCTTCAGCAAGCCCCTTACAACCTCAACACTAAATGTCATTATAGCACGTTCTCATTCCACCTGCAATTATTGAGGACAGAACTCAGCCAAGAAAACAGCTTTATATGAAAACAGCTGATCCCTCTCCTGAAGGAGAGCTCCCTTGCTAATCTCACTGAAAACCGCAGATTGCCTTTTCTATGTACCTATTCATTTCCAAAACTGAATTAATTAATTAATTAATTAATTAATATTGGGTTGTCAGAAAGTCGTGATTCTTTTTTGTAACAAAAAACATAGAAAAAAATACGTCATGACTTTTCCAACAACCCAATACATACATACATACATAAAGAAATAAAGAAAGAAAACATCATGCTGCTTCTCTCCCCTCTCCCCATCTCCAGTTTGTGCAAAACCTATTCTTAACCCTCCTATGATTTCTTTCCAATCAGGAAAAAATGTTGCCGTAGCAACCAATTTACTAACTCAGTCAATTTACTTTGCTCAGCTTTTGCTGAATGCTGAATTGACATAGATTGTTTCATTAACCCAGAAAATTGTTTTTTGAGCTCCTACTATATGAGAGGCACCTGATTCAGCCTCGTGTCAAAAATCAACGTTTATAGGACCTAGAGAGGAAACTGCTAGGCGGACATTAAAGAACTAATGATGTGAAATCTCTCTCTCTCTCTCTCTCTCTCTCTCTCTCTCTCTCTCTCTCTCTCTCTC